>NC_058082.1:24184164-24337538 GCF_014858855.1 Bufo gargarizans
ATATATATATATATATATATATACAGAGCAGTGTATTGATGTGTGACATACAAGGTATAATACTGTAGATGCAGTGTTTACAGAAATATGTGGTCAGTTATACATTATGGTCACTGTGTGTGTGAGGTACATGAGATAGAGGTCAAGTCTGAAGTATTATACATATGAGTGAGCAATGAGTAAAAACAGGGCATGGGGGGGGGGGGTAAATGACAAGAAGTGGAGGACCTCCTCTTACAAATCCATTCCAGTCTGTATGGATCAATGCAGAGCTGATTGTGAACTTCTAATACTTGCTGTTAGAGGTTGAATGACCTATGATGATGTCATCACAGGTTCTGGCAGATGCACTGTTCTAACCTGGGAACTGCACTTTACATCATCAAAGGTCCTTTAGCTTATGAAAGATAGACAGGAGCAATTAGGGGGCGGGGCCTCTCCTCCACTTCGGGCCCCTATTTCTCACGGGCCCCATAGCAGCTGCGTGGTCTGCCTATATAATAGGTACGCCACTGATGCCAGCTAACTCTTCTCTCACTGCTTAGGAGGGCTGCATAAGGTTTTCAGCTGAAACACTATTTGTATGTCTTTCCCATATGCCCATGTTTATGCAAATTAGTTTACATGACAAAACAGTATAGAAAGGTTATTAAATATGAATGTTAGGAAAATTTGAAAACTGAAAATTTGAGAGAGGAGTTAGCTGGCATCCCAAAAAAATAAAAAATAATTTTTGTCACTCTAATGATAATGATCTAGGTGCGCACATCCCCCAAGCCATCCAACAAATATCAAGCAACTCTGAGGCTTATTGGCTCTCAGTCAGATGAGAGCTGGTCTTGAATGTCTCATTGGACACAAGGCTGCTATTGTAAGGTATGCGGACTGTACCTGTCTCATGGATAGGTTGTTGTCTTCCACCTACCTGGTGTTTGGCATATAGCCTCTGTGTGATTGTTTGTTATATGTTGTTTATTGTACGGTATGTTATAGGGGATTATTTATTTGAAATGGTAATTATAGGTAGGAAAATACTTATAATAAAAAAAAAGGTACGGATAATAGATAGCATAATAAGGATAAAGAGAAGCTATACACAATAAGTGGAAAAAATAAAATCTAGTATATTCGCGATTACGGAGATATAGAACTATTAAAACCACTTTGTTGGGCTATTTCTTGCTTAAGACATAACTTTTACTAAGTTTGCTCTTAAAATAATGGGGAAACGCTATCTATATTCAAAATTTACAGTGATAAATTATTGTACCTGTGAATGGACAGTCCCTATAATGATATGGAATATTCTTACCAGATCAGGAGATTCAATTCTGTCCAAACTACACCCGTCTGTATGGGTCCAAACGGTTTAGGTACGCTGTTAGGCTCGTATTTGCTGAATGGAGTCTTCCATGGGACAGAGTCCTACCTAGCCCTGAATCTAATCCCTAACGAGTGCATTGGGGTAGGGGCTATTAGGCCCTGCCTATCAGAAATACAGAGCACCCGCCCCTATAGGGGCGATCCCGTCAGGAATCTTTCCCTGTAAGGGACTTAAATCCCTAATGGATTCCCTCTCTAATGTATATATGCCAGGGGTTTATTTGCGACGAATAAGCGTGTTAATTAGAGTTGAGCGAACACCTGGATGTTCGGGTTCGAGAAGTTCGGCCGAACATCCCGGAAATGTTCGGGTTCGGGATCCGAACCCGATCCGAACTTCGTCCCGAACCCGAACCCCATTGAAGTCAATGGGGACCCGAACTTTTCGGCACTAAAAAGGCTGTAAAACAGCCCAGGAAAGAGCTAGAGGGCTGCAAAAGGCAGCAACATGTAGGTAAATCCCCTGCAAACAAATGTGGATAGGGAAATGAATTAAAATAAAAATTAAATAAATAAAAATTAACCAAAATCAATTGGAGAGAGGTTCCATAGCAGAGAATCTGGCTTCCCGTCACCCACCACTGGAACAGTCCATTCTCAGATATTTAGGCCCCGGCACCCAGGCAGAGGAGAGAGGTCCCGTAACAGAGAATCTGTCTTCATGTCAGCAGAGAATTAGTCTGCATGTCATAGCAGAGAATGAGGCTTCACGTCAGCCACCACTGCAACAGTCCATTGGCATATATTTAGGCCCAGCACCCAGGCAGAGGAGAGAGGTCCCGTAACAGACAATCTGGCTTCATGTCAGCAGAGAATCAGTCTGCATGTCATAGCAGAGAATCAGGCTTCACGTCACCCACCACTGCAACAGTCCATTGTCATAAATTTAGGCCCAGCACTAGTGTTGAGCGGCATGTCCCATATTCGAATTCGCGAAATTTTGTGAATATTCGAAAGAATATTCGTAAAATATTCGCGATTATTCAAATTTGTTATTATTTCGCATATGCGATAATTCGAATTTTCGCATCGCAAAATACATATGCTATGCAAAATTCACATGTGCGCTAATGAAATCGCCTTACGAAGATTCGCAACTCAATTCAATCACTAATGTATGAATGCAATGCCCTTTGCCTCTGTTCTGGGACAAGTGTAGATATTCGCATGTGCGCTAATAAAATCGCCTTACGAAGATTCGCACCTCAATCACTTTCTAGGGAATGTGAGACTTTTGGGAATCAATCGAGATACAGTGGGGGGTGATGACAGTAGTTGACAGAGTACAGATCAATGTAATCTGTAAGGTGGAAAGTAAAATAAAAAATACGAATTTTCGTTAATCGAATTTTACGAAGTTCTACGTATTCGCGAATATGGTGCTATACTATATGAATGCACAGGCCTTTGCCTCTCTGTTCTGGGGACAAGTGTAGATATTTGCATTTGCGTTAATAAAATCGCCTTACGAAGATTCGCAGCTCAATTCAATCACTAATGTATGAATGCAAAGCCCTTTGCCTCTGTTCTGGGACAAGTGTAGATATTCGCATGTGCGCTAATAAAATCGCCTTACGAAGATTCGCAACTCAATTCACTAATGTATGAATGCAAAGCCCTTTGCCTCTGTTCTGGGACGTGCCGATATTCGCATGTGCGCTAATAAAATCGCCTTACGAAGATTCGCGCCTCAATCACTTTCTAGGCAATGTGAGTAAGATCTGAGCTGTTGGACCTTTGGGAAACAATCAATTATATGTGTACTGTAATTTTGTGGGGGGGGGGGGGGGGGAAACAAAAAACGAATATTCGTTTTTACGAATATATAGCACTATATTCGAAATATTCGCGAAATCGCGAAGTTGCGATATTCGCGAAAAAAATTTGCTTTTCGAATATTCGCGCTCAACACTACCCAGCACCCAGGCAGAGGAGAGAGGTCCCGTAACAGACAATCTGGCTTCATGTCAGCAGAGAATCAGTCTGCATGTCATAGCAGAGAATGAGGCTTCACGTCAGCCACCACTGCAACAGTCCATTGTCATAAATTTAGGCCCAGCACCCAGGCAGAGGAGAGAGGTCCCGTAACAGAGAATCTGGCTTCATGTCAGCAGAGAATCAGTCTTCATATCATAGCAGAGAATCAGGCTTCACGTCACCCACCACTGTAAGAGTCAATTTTCATAAATTTAGGCCCAGAACCCAGGCAGAGGAGAAAGGTCCCGTAACAGACAATCTGGCTTCATGTCAGCAGAGAATCAGTCTTCATATCATAGCAGAGAATCAGGCTTCACGTCACCCACCACTGTAAGAGTCAATTTTCATAAATTTAGGCCCAGAACCCAGGCAGAGGAGAAAGGTCCCGTAACAGACAATCTGGCTTCATGTCAGCAGAGAATCAGTCTTCATATCATAGCAGAGAATCAGGCTTCACGTCACCCACCACTGTAAGAGTCAATTTTCATAAATTTAAGCCCAGAACCCAGGCAGAGGAGAAAGGTCCCGTAACAGACAATCTGGCTTCATGACAGCAGAGAATCAGTCTGCATGTCATAGCAGAGAATCAGGCTTCACGTCAGCCACCACTGCAACAGTCCATTGTCATAAATTTAGGCCCAGCACCCAGGCAGAGGAGAGAGGTCCCGTAAAAGAGGATCTGGCTTCATGTCAGCAGAGAATCAGTCTGCATGTCATAGCAGAGAATCAGGCTTCACGTCAGCCACCACTGCAACAGTCCATTGTCATAAATTTAGGCCCAGCACCCAGGCAGAGGAGAGAGGTCCCGTAAAAGAGGATCTGGCTTCATGTCAGCAGAGAATCAGTCTGCATGTCATAGCAGAGAATCAGGCTTCACGTCAGCCACCACTGCAACAGTCCATTGTCATAAATTTAGGCCCAGCACCCAGGCAGAGGAGAGAGGTCCCGTAACAGAGGATCTGGCTTCATGTCAGCAGAGAATCAGTCTGCATGTCATAGCAGAGAATCAGGCTTCACGTCAGCCACCACTGCAACAGTCCATTGTCATAAATTTAGGCCCAGCACCCAGGCAGAGGAGAGAGGTCCCGTAACAGACAATCTGGCTTCATGTCAGCAGAGAATTAGTCTGCATGTCATAGCAGAGAATCAGGCTTCATGTCAGCCACCACTGCAACAGTCCATTGGCATATATTTAGGCCTAGCACACAGGCAGAGGAGAGGTTCATTCAACTTTGGGTAGCATCGCAATATAATGGTAAAATGAAAATAAAAATAGGATTGAATGAGGAAGTGCCCTGGAGTCCAATAATATATGGTTATGGGGAGGTAGTTAATGTCTAATCTGGACAAGGGACGGACAGGTCCTGTGGGATCCATGCCTGGTTCATTTTTATGAACGTCAGCTTGTCCACATTGGCTGTAGACAGGCGGCTGCGTTTGTCTGTAATGACGCCCCCTGCCGTGCTGAATACACGTTCAGACAAAACGCTGGCTGCCGGGCAGGCCAGCACCTCCAAGGCATAAAAGGCTAGCTCTGGCCACGTGGACAATTTAGAGACCCAGAAGTTGAATGGGGCCGAACCATCAGTCAGTACGTGGAGGGGTGTGCACACGTACTGTTCCACCATGTTAGTGAAATGTTGCCTCCTGCTAACACGTTGCGTATCAGGTGGTGGTGCAGTTAGCTGTGGCGTGTTGACAAAAGTTTTCCACATCTCTGCCATGCTAACCCTGCCCTCAGAGGAGCTGGCCGTGACACAGCTGCCTTGGCGACCTCTTGCTCCTCCTCTGCCTTGGCCTTGGGCTTCCACTTGTTCCCCTGTGACATTTGGGAATGCTCTCAGTAGCGCGTCTACCAACGTGCGCTTGTACTCGCGCATCTTCCTATCACGCTCCAGTGCAGGAAGTAAGGTGGGCACATTGTCTTTGTAGCGTGGATCCAGCAGGGTGGCAACCCAGTAGTCCGCACAGGTTAAAATGTGGGCAACTCTGCTGTCGTTGCGCAGGCACTGCAGCATGTAGTCGCTCATGTGTGCCAGGCTGCCCAGGGGTAAGGACAAGCTGTCCTCTGTGGGAGGCGTATCGTCATCGTCCTGCCTTTCCCCCCAGCCACGCACCAGTGATGGACCCGAGCTGCGTTGGGTGCCACCCCGCTGTGACCATGCTTCATCCTCATCCTCCTCCACCTCCTCCTCATCCTCGTCCTCCTCGTCCTCCAGTAGTGGGCCCTGGCTGGCCACATTTGTACCTGGCCTCTGCTGTTGCAAAAAACCTCCCTCTGAGTCACTTCGAAGAGACTGGCCTGAAAGTGCTAAAAATGACCCCTCTTCCTCATCCTCCTCCTCCTCCTCCTGGGCCACCTCCTGTTCCATCATCGCCCTAAGTGTTTTCTCAAGGAGACATAGAAGTGGTATTGTAACGCTGATAACGGTGTCATCGCCACTGGCCATGTTGGTGGAGTACTCGAAACAGCGCAACAGGGCACACAGGTCTCGCATGGAGGCCCAGTCATTGGTGGTGAAGTGGTGCTGTTCTGTAGTGCGACTGACCCGTGCGTGCTGCAGCTGAAACTCCACTATGGCCTGCTGCTGCTCGCACAGTCTGTCCAGCATGTGCAAGGTGGAGTTCCACCTGGTGGGCACGTCGCATATGAGGCGGTGAGCGGGAAGGCCGAAGTTACGCTGTAGCGCAGACAGGCGAGCAGCAGCAGGATGTGAACGCCGGAAGCGCGAACAGACGGCCCGCACTTTATGCAGCAGCTCTGACATGTCGGGGTAGTTGTGAATGAACTTCTGCACCACCAAATTCAGCACATGCGCCAAGCAAGGGATGTGCGTCAAATTGGCTAGTCCCAGAGCTGCAACGAGATTTCGCCCATTATCACACACCACCAGGCCGGGCTTGAGGCTCACCGGCAGCAACCACTCGTCGGTCTGTTGTTCAATACCCCGCCACAACTCCTGTGCGGTGTGGGGCCTGTCCCCCAAACATATGAGTTTCAGAATGGCCTGCTGACGTTTACCCCGGGCTGTGCTGAAGTTGGTGGTGAAGGTGTGTGGCTGACTGGATGAGCAGGTGGAAGAAGAGTAGGAGGAAGCCGAGAAGGAGGAGGTGGCAACAGGAGGCAAAGAATGTTGCCCTGCGATCCTTGGCGGCGGCAGGACGTGCGCCAAACAGCTCTCCGCCTGGGGCCCAGCTGCCACTACATTTACCCAGTGTGCAGTTAGGGAGATATAGCGTCCCTGGCCGTGCTTACTGGTCCACGTATCTGTGGTTAGGTGGACCTTGCTACAGATGGCGTTGCGCAGTGCACACTTGATTTTATCGGATACTTGGTTGTGCAGGGAAGGCACGGCTCTCTTGGAGAAGTAGTGCCGGCTGGGAACAACATACTGTGGGACAGCAAGCGACATGAGCTGTTTGAAGCTGTCTGTGTCCACCAGCCTAAATGACAGCATTTCATAGGCCAGTAGTTTAGAAATGCTGGCATTCAGGGCCAGGGATCGAGGGTGGCTAGGTGGGAATTTACGCTTTCTATCAAATGTTTGTGAGATGGAGAGCTGAACGCTGGCGTGTGACATGGTTGAGGTGGTGGTGGTGGTGTTGGTGGTACATCCCCTGTTTGCTGGGCGGCAGGTGCCAACGTTCCTCCAGAGGCGGAGGAAGAGGCCGAGGCGGCAGCAGCAGAATAGGCCGAGGCGGCAGCAGCAGAAGAGGTAGCAGGGGGAGCCTGAGTGACTTCCTTGGTTTTAAGGTGTTTACTCCACTGCAGTTCATGCTTTGCATGCAGGTGCCTGGTCATGCAGGTTGTGCTCAGGTTCAGAACGTTAATGCCTCGCTTCAGGCTCTGATGGCACAGCGTGCAAACCACTCGGGTCTTGTCGTCAGCACATTGTTTGAAGAAGTGCCATGCCAGGGAACTCCTTGAAGCTGCCTTTGGGGTGCTCGGTCCCAGATGGCGGCGGTCAGTAGCAGGCGGAGTCTCTTGGCGGCGGGTGTTCTGCTTTTGCCCACTGCTCCCTCTTTTGCTACGCTGTTGGCTCGGTCTCACCACTGCCTCTTCCTCCGAACTGTGAAAGTCAGTGGCACGACCTTCATTCCATGTGGGGTCTAGGACCTCATCGTCCCCTGCATCGTCTTCCACCCAGTCTTGATCCCTGACCTCCTGTTCAGTCTGCACACTGCAGAAAGACGCAGCAGTTGGCACCTGTGTTTCGTCATCATCAGAGACATACTGAGGTGGTATTCCCATGTCCTCATCATCAGGAAACATAAGTGGTTGTGCGTCAGTGCATTCTATGTCTTTCACCGCTGGGGAAGGGCTAGGTGGATGCCCTTGGGAAACCCTGCCAGCGGAGTCTTCAAACAGCATAAGAGACTGCTGCATAACTTGAGGCTGAGACAGTTTCCCTGGTATGCATGGGGGTGATGTGACAGACTGATGGGGTTGGTTTTCAGGCGCCATCTGTGCGCTTTCTGCAGAAGACTGGGTGGGAGATAATGTGAACGTGCTGGATCCACTGTCGGCCACCCAATTGACTAATGCCTGTACCTGCTCAGGCCTTACCATCCTTAGAACGGCATTGGGCCCCACCATATATCGCTGTAAATTCTGGCGGCTACTGGGACCTGAGGTAGTTGGTACACTAGGACGTGTGGATGTGGCAGAACGGCCACGTCCTCTCCCAGCACCAGAGGGTCCACTAACACCACCACGACCATGTCCACGTCCGCGTCCCTTACTAGATGTTTTTCTCATTGTTATGGTTCACCACAACAACAAATATATTATTTGGCCCAATGTATTGTATTCAAATTCAGCGGGATATAAATTTGAGGCCTAGTATTTAGGCGCTGGGTGACCGGTATGGATTTAGTGACAGAATTAGACTTGGAAATGCACAGAAGCGTGTGTGTGAAGTTATTCTGAATGACCCAATGTGCACCTTGAATATTATATACCCTTTTTGGGATAGATTTCAAATAGCTCTGATATAGCAGGAACCACTAAATTATGAAATTGCTAAATTGGGAATTGTACTTCAACCCAGAACAAAAAATGTGCTTTGACGGGCACTAAATAACTTTCCCAGCTACAACAGGACAGCGGTAACGAGAGATTTAGAGGGATTTAAATTTGAGGCCTAGTATTTAGGCGCTGGGTGACAGGTATGGGTTTAGTGACAGAATTAGACTTGGAAATACACAGTAGCGGGTGTGTGTGAAGTTATTCTGAATGACCCAATGTGCACCTTCAATATTATATACCCTTTTTGGGATAGATTTCAAATAGCTCTGATATAGCAGGAACCACTAAATTATGAAATTGCTAAATTGGGAATTGTACTTCAACCCAGAACAAAAAATGTGCTTTGACGGACACTAAATATCTTGCCCAGCAACAACAGTACAGCGGTGGGTAACGAGAGATTTAGAGGGATTTAAATTTGAGGCCTAGTATTTAGGCGCTGGGTCACCGGTATGGATTTAGTGACAGAATTAGACTTGGAAATGCACAGAAGCGTGTGTGTGAAGTTATTCTGAATGACCCTATGTGCACCTTCAATATTATATACCCTTTTAGGGATAGATTTCAAATAGCTCTGATATAGCAGAAACCACTAAATTATGAAATTGCTAAATTGGGAATTGTACTTCAACCCAGAACAAAAAATGTGCTTTGACGGACACTAAATATCTTGCCCAGCAACAACAGTACAGCGGTGGGTAACGAGAGATTTAGAGGGATTTAAATTTGAGGCCTAGTATTTAGGCGCTGGGTCACCGGTATGGATTTAGTGACAGAATTAGACTTGGAAATGCACAGAAGCGTGTGTGTGAAGTTATTCTGAATGACCCTATGTGCACCTTCAATATTATATACCCTTTTAGGGATAGATTTCAAATAGCTCTGATATAGCAGAAACCACTAAATTATGAAATTGCTAAATTGGGAATTGTACTTCAACCCAGAACAAAAAATGTGCTTTGACGGACACTAAATATCTTGCCCAGCAACAACAGTACAGCGGTGGGTAACGAGAGATTTAGAGGGATTTAAATTTGAGGCCTAGTATTTAGGCGCTGGGTCACCGGTATGGATTTAGTGACAGAATTAGACTTGGAAATGCACAGAAGCGTGTGTGTGAAGTTATTCTGAATGACCCTATGTGCACCTTCAATATTATATACCCTTTTAGGGATAGATTTCAAATAGCTCTGATATAGCAGAAACCACTAAATTATGAAATTGCTAAATTGGGAATTGTACTTCAACCCAGAACAAAAAATGTGCTTTGACGGACACTAAATATCTTGCCCAGCAACAACAGTACAGCGGTGGGTAACGAGAGATTTAGAGGGATTTAAATTTGAGGCCTAGTATTTAGGCGCTGGGTCACCGGTATGGATTTAGTGACAGAATTAGACTTGGAAATGCACAGAAGCGTGTGTGTGAAGTTATTCTGAATGACCCTATGTGCACCTTCAATATTATATACCCTTTTAGGGATAGATTTCAAATAGCTCTGATATAGCAGAAACCACTAAATTATGAAATTGCTAAATTGGGAATTGTACTTCAACCCAGAACAAAAAATGTGCTTTGACGGACACTAAATATCTTGCCCAGCAACAACAGTACAGCGGTGGGTAACGAGAGATTTAGAGGGATTTAAATTTGAGGCCTAGTATTTAGGCGCTGGGTCACCGGTATGGATTTAGTGACAGAATTAGACTTGGAAATGCACAGAAGCGTGTGTGTGAAGTTATTCTGAATGACCCTATGTGCACCTTCAATATTATATACCCTTTTAGGGATAGATTTCAAATAGCTCTGATATAGCAGAAACCACTAAATTATGAAATTGCTAAATTGGGAATTGTACTTCAACCCAGAACAAAAAATGTGCTTTGACGGACACTAAATATCTTGCCCAGCAACAACAGTACAGCGGTGGGTAACGAGAGATTTAGAGGGATTTAAATTTGAGGCCTAGTATTTAGGCGCTGGGTCACCGGTATGGATTTAGTGACAGAATTAGACTTGGAAATGCACAGAAGCGTGTGTGTGAAGTTATTCTGAATGACCCTATGTGCACCTTCAATATTATATACCCTTTTAGGGATAGATTTCAAATAGCTCTGATATAGCAGAAACCACTAAATTATGAAATTGCTAAATTGGGAATTGTACTTCAACCCAGAACAAAAAATGTGCTTTGACGGACACTAAATATCTTGCCCAGCAACAACAGTACAGCGGTGGGTAACGAGAGATTTAGAGGGATTTAAATTTGAGGCCTAGTATTTAGGCGCTGGGTCACCGGTATGGATTTAGTGACAGAATTAGACTTGGAAATGCACAGAAGCGTGTGTGTGAAGTTATTCTGAATGACCCTATGTGCACCTTCAATATTATATACCCTTTTAGGGATAGATTTCAAATAGCTCTGATATAGCAGAAACCACTAAATTATGAAATTGCTAAATTGGGAATTGTACTTCAACCCAGAACAAAAAATGTGCTTTGACGGACACTAAATATCTTGCCCAGCAACAACAGTACAGCGGTGGGTAACGAGAGATTTAGAGGGATTTAAATTTGAGGCCTAGTATTTAGGCGCTGGGTCACCGGTATGGATTTAGTGACAGAATTAGACTTGGAAATGCACAGAAGCGTGTGTGTGAAGTTATTCTGAATGACCCTATGTGCACCTTCAATATTATATACCCTTTTAGGGATAGATTTCAAATAGCTCTGATATAGCAGAAACCACTAAATTATGAAATTGCTAAATTGGGAATTGTACTTCAACCCAGAACAAAAAATGTGCTTTGACGGACACTAAATATCTTGCCCAGCAACAACAGTACAGCGGTGGGTAACGAGAGATTTAGAGGGATTTAAATTTGAGGCCTAGTATTTAGGCGCTGGGTCACCGGTATGGATTTAGTGACAGAATTAGACTTGGAAATGCACAGAAGCGTGTGTGTGAAGTTATTCTGAATGACCCTATGTGCACCTTCAATATTATATACCCTTTTAGGGATAGATTTCAAATAGCTCTGATATAGCAGAAACCACTAAATTATGAAATTGCTAAATTGGGAATTGTACTTCAACCCAGAACAAAAAATGTGCTTTGACGGACACTAAATATCTTGCCCAGCAACAACAGTACAGCGGTGGGTAACGAGAGATTTAGAGGGATTTAAATTTGAGGCCTAGTATTTAGGCGCTGGGTCACCGGTATGGATTTAGTGACAGAATTAGACTTGGAAATGCACAGAAGCGTGTGTGTGAAGTTATTCTGAATGACCCTATGTGCACCTTCAATATTATATACCCTTTTAGGGATAGATTTCAAATAGCTCTGATATAGCAGAAACCACTAAATTATGAAATTGCTAAATTGGGAATTGTACTTCAACCCAGAACAAAAAATGTGCTTTGACGGACACTAAATATCTTGCCCAGCAACAACAGTACAGCGGTAACGAGAGATTTAGAGGGATTTAAATTTGAGGCCTAGTATTTAGGCGCTGGGTGACAGGTATGGGTTTAGTGACAGAATTAGACTTGGAAATACACAGTAGCGGGTGTGTGTGAAGTTATTCTGAATGACCCAATGTGCACCTTCAATATTATATACCCTTTTTGGGATAGATTTCAAATAGCTCTGATATAGCAGGAACCACTAAATTATGAAATTGCTAAATTGGGAATTGTATTTCAACCCAGAACAAGAAATGTGCTTGAACGGACACTAAATAACTCGCCCAGCTACAGCACTAGGGACAGATTTAGCTGGATATAAATTTGAGGCCTAGTATTTAGGCGCTGGGTGACCGGTATGGATTTAGTGACAGAATTAGACTGGGATATGGCCAAAAAATAAACAGACTATTGCTGGTTAAATGCACTTGGTGTGACAGCTTCACCCTGATGTAGGCTTTAGCCAAAAAACAACCACACCATTGAGGGTTAAATGCACTTGGTGACAGGCGCAGCTTGCCCCTGATTTTGTATATGGCCAAAAAATGAACAGACTATTGCTGGTTAAATGCACTTGGTGTGACAGCTTCACCCTGATGTAGGCTTTAGCCAAAAAACAACCACACCATTGAGGGTTAAATGCACTTGGTGACAGGCGCAGCTTGCCCCTGATTTTGTATATGGCCAAAAAATGAACAGACTATTGCTGGTTAAATGCACTTGGTGTCACAGCTTCACCCTGATGTAGGCTTTAGCCAAAAAACAACCACACCATTGAGGGTTAAATGCACTTGGTGACAGGCGCAGCTTGCCCCTGATTTTGTATATGGCCAAAAAATGAACAGACTATTGCTGGTTAAATGCACTTGGTGTGACAGCTTCACCCTGATGTAGGCTTTAGCCAAAAAACAACCACACCATTGAGGGTTAAATGCACTTGGTCGCAGCTTGTGCTGGCGCACCACAAGACACAAAATGGCCGCCGATCACCCCAGAAAAATGAGACTGACAAACGGTCTGTGCAGCCTAAAAACAGTGAGCAATTGAGGATCAGCAGCTCAATGATCCACAGCTGCAGATCGATCAGTTAATCAAGTCCTTTGGAGGAGTTAATCTGCCTAATCTCGCCCTACTGTCGCAGCCGCAACCTCTCCCTACGCTAATCAGAGCAGAGTGACGGGCGGCGCTATGTGACTCCAGCTTAAATAGAGGCTGGGTCACATGGTGCTCTGGCCAATCACAGCCATGCCAATAGTAGGCATGGCTGTGATGGCCTCTTGGGGCAAGTAGTATGACGCTTGTTGATTGGCTGCTTTGCAGCCTTTCAAAAAGCGCCAAGAAAGCGTCACAAAAGCGCCAAGAAAGCGACGAACACCGAACCCGAACCCGGACTTTTACGAAAATGTCCGGGTTCGGGTCCGTGTCACGGACACCCCAAAATTCGGTACGAACCCGAACTATACAGTTCGAGTTCGCTCATCCCTAGTGTTAATATGATGGAAGAGGAGGATGAGAATAGGAAGATTCAACCATATACCCTTGTTTGTGGTGGAAGGGGTGCATGGGAATACAGTGTATTCAGTACATTGTAAACAACACATTTAATGTGCCTTTATGTTCATCAGCTTTCCTCTGGTGGAGTCAAGATGTCATGATCAATCCAGGCCTTGTTCATTTTTATAAGAGTCAACCTGTCAGCATTTTATGTTGACAGGCGAATGCGCTTATCTGTTATAATGCCACCAGCAGCACTAAATACCCACTCAGACAAAACGCTGGCAGCAGGGCAGGCCAGCACCTACAAGGCATAGAGCGCCAGTTCATGCCAAGTGTCCAGCTTGGACACCCAGTAGCTGTAAGGCACTGAGGGATCATTGAGGACGCTGACACGGTCTGCTATGTACTCCTTCACCATCTTCCAAAATGTTTCTCTCCTTGTGACAGTAGGCCGCGCATCAGGGTGAGGGTGCTGGCGAGGTATCATAAAACTGTCCCAGGCTTTGGAGAGTGTTGCCCTGCCTCTGTTTGAACTGCTGTGTGTTCCCCTTATGTCCCCTTCTCGGTTGGCCAAGGAAGTATGGACTCTGCCACAAGCGTTGTCAGATGGAAATTTTTGGATCAATTTTTCAACAAGGATCTTCTGGTATTGCACTGTTTTGCTCATGATCTCCACCAGAGGAATGAGAGATAAGAAGTTCTCTTTGTAGCGGCGGTCGAGAAGGGTGAACAACCAGTAATGCGGGTTGTCTAAAATACGTATAAGGTGCGGGTCGCGGGAAAGGCAGCCTAACATGAAGTCAGCGATGTGTGCCAGAGTACCAACAGGCAAGACTTCGCTGTCATCATCAGGATGATGACTATCAATCTCCTCATCCTTTTCCTCCTCTTCTGCCGACCCACGCTAAACAGATGGAATGAAACTTCCATGGGTACTACTCTCTGTAGCGGAGGCAAACGTCTCCTGCTCCTCCTCCTCTGCATCGTCCAATTCGTGCTGAGAAGACGAACTGAGGGTGGTGTGGCTATTACCCTGTGTAATGTCCTCCCCCATTCTTACTTCCACATGCAAAGCGTTGTCCTTAATTGTGAGCAGCGAGCGTTTGAGTAGACACAGAAGTGGGATGGTTGCGCTGATAATAGTGTTATCGCAGCTCACCATCTGTGTTGATTCCTTAAAGTTTCTTAAAACCTCACAGAGGTCAGACATCCACAACCACTCCTCGCTTGTGAATAGCGGAAGCTGACTGTAAAGGCGACAAGCATGTTGCAGCTGGTATTCCACTACTGCCCTCTGCTGCTCACAAAGCCTGGCCAACATGTTGAACGTTGAGTTCCAGCGCGTGCTCACGTCGCACAACAGCCAGTGAGCTGGCAATTTCAAGCGCTGCTGCAGCATTGACAGACCGGCTGAAGCTGTTGATGACTTGCGGAAATGTGCACACATGTTGCACACCTTCACCAGTAGCTTAGGCAAATTGTGGTAGATTTTAAGAAACCGCTGAACCACTAAGTTTAAGACTTGGGCTAGGCATGGGATGTGTGTGAGCTTGCCGAGCTCCAAAGCCGCCACCAAGTTACGGCTATTATCAGACACAACCATGCCTGATTCTATGTTGAGTGGCGAGAGCCACAGCTCAGTCTGGTCTCTTATCCCCTGCCACAGCTCTGCGGCAGTGTGCTGTTTGTCCCCGAAGCATATCAGCTTTTGCGCGGCCTGTTGCCGCTTCCCCACTGCAGTGTTACACTGCTTCCAGCTACCGACTAATGACTGACTGGTGCTGCACTCGGATAATTCGGAGGTGGAAGTGGAGCAGAAGGCGGAGGAGGAGAAGTGGGGGTTGCAGCCACTAATGTAGGTGCTGGCGAAAACCCTGATTGACGCATGGCCCGCAATCCTTGGCATCGGTAGCACCTGTGCCATCTCAGGGTACAACTCGCTCAAGGCCTCCTCAACATTCACCCAGTGTGCCGCCAGGGAAATGTAGTGTCCCTGGCCGAATGCACTTGTCCATGTGTCCACGGTTAAGTGGACCTTCCCAGTAACTGCGTTGGTTAGGGCACATGTGATGTTACGGGACACATGTTGGTGTAAGGCGGGCACGGCACACCTTGAAAATTAGTGGCGGCTGGGGACGGCCGCGGACATGAGGCTGCGGAAGGCCTCAGTGTCCACAAGCCTAAATGGCAACATTTCCAGGACCAGTAAATTTTCAAAGCTGTGCATTTAGTGCTATGGCCTGTGGGTGGGTAGCTGGGTATTTGCGCTTGGGGTAAGGACATTTGTACGCTGAGCTGGGACATGGAAGTGGATGTGGTTGCTGATGGTGCTTGCAAAGGTCCAGGTGCAGGGTGGGAGGCATTCAGGCCTGCGCCTACGACAGGGGATTGGCCAGCACATAACACAGGGGAAGAGGAGGCAGTGGTGTAACCCGCAGACACAGATTGTGGACCCAGGCGTTCGGCCCACCTATTACGGTGCTTTGATGCCATGTGGCGGATCATGCTGGTGGTGGTGAGGTTGCTAGTGTTCACGCCCCTGCTAATTTTTTTATGGCACAGGATGCAAATTACAATTCTTTTGTCGTCCGCACTTTCCTCAAAAAAGCGCCAGACTGCGGAACACCTACCCCTTGGCAAGGGAGATTTCCGCAAGGGTGTGATCCGTGGAACAGTTTCGGGCTTGTTTGGTGTGGCCCGCCTTCTCCCTTTTTCCACCCCACTGCCCATTTCAGTCTGTTGCGGTGCAGCAGATCCCTCCCCCTCTGTACTGCTGTCCTCGCTCTGCTTTCCACCTTCCCAGGTTGGGTCAGTGACTTCATCGTCCACCACCTCCTCTTCCACTTCCTAACTCTGCTCATCCTCCTGACTTGTTGACCTAACCACTACCTCAGTGATTGACAACTTTGTCTCATCCTCTTCATCATCCTCTTGACTGAGACAGTAATTGCCGTTGCGTTATAGTGTCTCATCATCATCCACCTCATTACACAGTAATTGCCATTCCCAACCATCATCTTCTTGTGATTGTGGATTCTCAAGAGTTTTTTTAATCAGGGCACAAGATCTGTCCCTCTTCAAGAGTGCTTGGCGAGAGGGCCAAATCAAGGAATGGCGCAGAAAAGAGCTCCTCAGAATATCCGAGTGTGGGATCACTTGTTTTAGAAGTGTATACGCAAACAAATGTAAAAATGTATTTTGGATGTGGAAACATCACACAGGAGATATCCCGCAGATAATGTCAATGCTGTGACCATCTGCTAATGAAAAATTACAAGGAATGTCACAGGTGTTTGGAATGACGAAACGTTATAAAGGAGAGGTACCACCTGTAATATCACTCTCCGCAGCGTCTACGCAAAATGGTACACTGTATGTCACAGATAAATTTTTGAAGCGCACACGTTACACTGCAGATGTGGCCCTTGTAAGGTCACTGTCAGAAGCGGACGTCTACGGAAAAAGTACACTGTATGTCACAGATACATTTTTGAAGCGCACACGTTACAGTGCAGATGTGGCCCTGTTAAGGTCACTGTCAGAAGCGGACACATCAATTAAAAAAGTACACTGTATGTCACAGATATTTTTTGGATGCGCACACTTTACACTGGAGATGTGGTGCAGCTAATGTCACTGTCCGCAGCGGACACCGTCTATGGAAAAAGTATACTAAATGTCAGATATTTTTGGGATGCACACACTTTATGTCACGGGTAGAGTCACGGGAATCAAGATAGAGCGGAGGTGCACCCCCTGAGCTGCCACCCGGTCCCCTGTCCCTGCCTACTTGCACCACCCGCCCTAGGTGAAGGAGCGCAACTGGGTGACAGTCCCTAACCTACTAAGTGCAAGCAGAGAGAGAGAGACAGCAGGGAAGAGGACAGCCACTGAAAAGTTACAATAAGCGGACAAGAGGTAGAACAAAAACGGAAGGCGAGGCGGGTCAACTAGCCGAGGTCAGTCCAGGAGGTCACGTCAGAAAAAGGGAAGAGGCAAAGACAAATCTGTAAACAACCCGAGGAAAAAATCAAAGAAGTAGCGTCAAGGTACAGGGAGCAGGCAGAAGAGTTGTCAAGAGGCGGATCGAGGTTCAATTCCAGAGGTAGCTTAATAACATTAAAGTACACAGCCTATAGGACGAAAATCACAGGCAACCTGTAGCCAGCAGGCCGCCTGTATTTATAGTGGGGAGTGAGGGGAGACAGACAATTCGAGCACCGAGTGATCAGCTCGGCGCTCAAAGCAGACCTAAGAGCAGGGAGCCTCCCAGCTAGCAAATCCGCCCTGGGAACGAGGCCAAATACAGATCCTCGCTCCCGAAGCTAAGCAGCAGGTCTGTGGCTGATGGGAGACCGAGTGCACCTTCGTCGCCCCGTTACACTTTACACTGGAGATGTGGCGCAGCTAATGTCACTGTCTGCAGCGGACACCGTCTATGGAAACAGTACACTGGATGTCAGATATTTTTTGGATGCGCACACTTTACACTGGAGATGTGGCACAGCTAATGTCACTGTCAGCAGCAGATACAGTCTACAGAAAAAAGGACACTTGGGATTATAGATTATACTTACCCCATTCGCCCAACTTGAAACCTACTACCCATAAAATAAAAGAGACACATGGACACCTTATATAATGGATAAAATTAGGCACGGCTAACTTTATTAAAGAACAGCTCAATATTATATAACCATAAGGAGAGGATATAGTCTATTGCTGGGTTGGAGAAAGTAATGCCCAAATCTTTTTCCCATTGTATGATAAAGGTTGGGGTAGTCCTAATTGGAGGAATTCTAAGTCTATTATATAATTGTTATATAGGCTTCAGGGTTTTTTGGGGATTACTAACTAGGCTCTCAAACCATACCTGGGGCCTATTCAGATCTCCATGTTTAACATTTTGAGAGATATAGGTTCTCAAAAAGTATAGGGAATTGGTATAGGAGTGGTTAATCTCTAGCTTTTGTTTCATGTCTTCCAATTTAGGAACTTGGGAGTCTTGGAAAAGTTCATGTATCCCCATAGTAGAGTGTCTTATTTTGAGGGGGAGGCTGTCGTACAATGCTTTTGGAGCCAAGTGGACGATGTCCCTAATTTGTAAACGCAGGGAGGGAAAGGGGGTAGAATATAGCATTTTTTTAAACCAGTCCCAAGCAGAGAGAGTGGCTTTAATAAGGGGGGTGGCATGTGTGAGGGCCAGTTGGGTAGTTTTGGAGCCCAGAAGTAAAGCTCTAAAAGAAGAACCTAGCATTGATTGTTCTAAGGAAACCCAGGAACTGCTTGGAGGGGCTCTCAGCCAATCAACCACTCTAAAGAGGAGGAATGCTCTACCGTAGCGTTCGGGGTCTGGCAGGGCTATCCCACCTAGATTTTTGGGACGGCTCAGAGTGTCGTATGAGAGACAGGCTTTCTTTTTGTTCCAGATGAAAGATATGAAGATAGATCTTATGGAGTTGTAGTACGTTTTAGAGATCGGGATAGGAAGGACTTGTTGGAGGTAAGTTAGTTTTAGTAATACCAAGGACGTTAGAATGTTTTTCCTTCCAAACCATGAGAGATTTGGTAGGTCCAGGTTGCTTAATGTCTCTGTGATATTTTTCAGAAGGGGGGTATAGTTTAGGGAGAAGATCTGGTTCGGGTCAGGGCTAATTTTCACTCCCAGGTATGTTAAGTAGGGAGAGGACCAGTTGAAAGGGGAGTTCTGTTCCAGTTTTTTCCTATGAGGGGCAGAAATGCCTAGACTAATGATCAAGGACTTATTAAGGTTAACTCTAAAGTTGGAAAAGGAGCTGTAAGTCTCTAGGTGTTGGTAAATCTTAGGGAGAGCAATGACTGTATTGCTAATCATAATAAGCAAATCATTCGCAAATGCGGCTGTTTTGTGATCCTGGTCTCCTAGTGTTATGCCTTTAATCTCTTTGTCAGTTCTAACTGTCTGAAGAAGTGGTTCTAGATTTAATCTGAATAAAAGTGGGTATAAGGGGCATCCCTGTCGAGAGCCATCTTCACAAATTTTCTAGATATCGAGAGACTATGCTTGCTTCCTGCCTTCTCCACTTTGCTATCTCTACCCCATGCTTCTGGCCCGTCTTCCCCAGCGTCACTCTGAGCTGCTGGCGCCATCTGTAATTCTTTAGCCATGCTAGTAGCCATGGCTTTTTTTAACAAATTTGTCCATCTCACCGCTTCCTGGGATCGATTTATGTTGATGGGAGGAATTTTTGGCTGGTTGAGCTAGCGTGAGCTGAGGTAGAGATGATCCTGTGGATCGGAGCTCAGACACTCTGTTCTGGTACTGGCTCTGCCCCCCCCCCCCTCGACTCTTTGATTTTGATGGGATAGACAAAATGTTTGGCAGAAGTCTTTGCTGCTAAGACTAGGGACATATCTGCACCATGTGATGACAACACTGTGGCAGTTGTCCACCTTCTGGACTTGGAAAAACTATAAGAAAAAGTTTAGAGTCCCACTTCAGACCAATGGCACACTGCAAAAGATAGAGTTAAAAATTTATTTGCTTTAATACCTATATTGCTTATATTTGCACCTGGTATTAATAGGCCATATCCTCTGCCACTACTAGATGGAGCTGGTGTCGCCCACTTTATATAGAGATGTAGGAACATTCTGGAAACAGAACAGATGAGATGAGATTACTGAGTCAGTCCGAGCTTGGGCTCAGTATTTAGAGGAGCTCATGCTGCTGACTAATGAGTCAGACTGAACCCAGATCCAGCCAGAGCAGAGTCAGACAGAACTACTACAAGAGTAGGCCAGATGGAAAAAGGAGCTGTAAGTGAAAGCTCACCAGAGATAACCTGTCCAAAAGGACTTATTGGCTCTACGGCACATGTGATCAGGAGTTTGCCTCCAGTACTTGAATAAGCATTTAAGCAGATTGATCATCTGTGTAAAAATCTCCATATCCTACAGTGGATTTTGGGAATGTATACTGTAAGTACAGAAATCTGTTGCAAAAAAGACCAGATAATTTGCCTGCTATTAGGGAGAACCACCCTGTGGTTGCATCAAACTGCAGAGTAAGGAAGACTACTTTAAAGAGAGACTTTGGAGTATTAACTTAACTACCTGTGCAGCCATGAAACCCGTATTATGTGTGTGAAATGCATTTTATGACCATATGCCAATCCATTGCTTGCTAAAGAACTATCTGCATTTGAATTGTTCAGTAAAGAACTGTTCTGCTGCACAACTGCCTCATCATTGCTCCCTGCGCCAATGTGTTGGCAATGGCATCACGACACCCAGGACCCTGCCTTGCACCTTAAAACCTTCATCACCAAGGGCACCTCAATTGTCATGGGACAGGAGAATCTCAGAACGAGAGTGTGCCCCCAAGAGAAGAACCGGTGCACTTTTCCCATCACTCCATGAGCCTATGAAGCTTTAGAAACGTAAGTACTACTACTCCTCCAATCCAGCCACCCACACTCACATATGCTCCTGTGGCATGCTGCAGAAGGAATGGCAAGGAATAATCCCTCTGGGAGAAAAATGTATTACCTAAACCTTTGTAAAAGACATAAAGGGGCACAAATGTTGCTCTGAGCATTCAGCCTCTTTGTCTTTTATTGACTCTGCAAAGCTTTTAAAAATACACCACAAATGTTAAAAAATATTTGTCCATGTATCATCTAAAAACATAAACAATAAAAATTAACAAATTAACATAAAAATTACAATTTTTACACCACAGTAAACTCTGTAAAAATTTAATCGGGGAAAAACTATTGCAATTTTTCCTATTCCACACCACAAATAATTTTACATTAAATTTAAATTAAATAATTTATTTACAGTTTCTCAATACATTGCATGGAACATTAAATGGTGGCGTAAAAAATAAAATTCATCCTGCAAACATCAGTTAGTAACATGGCAATTTCGACAGAAAACTAACAAAATGATGGCTCTTTGAAGATGAGAAGGAAAAAAACTAAGACATTGCACACAACATTGGCATGGTCTTTAAGAGGTTAAACCATTCTGTTGAAATTCAGTTAACACAATTTAAAGCATTGTAATAGTGTGACCCAGTATAAATATATTTTTTTAGCTCATCCCATTAAATACATCAATGGTAAAATCATAGGAATCTAAAACCTGAAAAAAAATGAAGAGTGAACAATGGATGATTAAACATAAAAAAACATTAAAAGGCGCAGAGAACAAAAGCTGTGATGGCGAGGTTACCAGAATCATCGGACTCAAAGTGCATTGATTGAAAGAACTTATGTTCCAGCCACTTGTTGGGTACTTAGACCGAGTTTCTGTGTCGAAGGTTAGACTGAAAGCTGACAAAACCAGCATTTTAAAATAGCGGGATCCCAATTTAAGCTAGTTTTGTCAAGGTTGTGACTGCAATGATGATGCCGCCAGCAGAGTCACAGCTTTGCATGTTTCAGCTTTGGAAACCTAAAAAAAATTAAAAGTAATGTTATACTGTGTACAATAGAAAGTTAAAGGACACATATGATATGGCTGACAGAACTCTTGATTCATTTACTTTTCTCTAGAGATAAGTGGATTTCTTAAAGGGATTAACATAGTATATAAGGCCGAAAAAAGACATTTGTCCATTCAGTTTGTTATCCTGCAAGTTGATCCAGAGGAAGGCAAAGAAAAAACTGTGAGGTAGAAGCCAATTCTATCCCGACTCCAATCAGGCATCAGAATAACTTTGTGTATAAACCTTCTTTCCTCCAGACGCAGAGGATGTCCCCTCGTCACAGTCACGGGGATAAATAGATGATGGGAGAGATCTCTGTACTGACCCCTGATATATTTATATATAGTTATTAGATCTCCTCTCAGTCGTCTTTTTTCTAAAGTGAATAACCCTAATGTTGATAATCTTTCACAGTACCGTAGTCCCCCCATTCCAGTTATTACTTTAGTTGCCCTCCTCTGTACCCTCTCCAGCTCTGCTATGTTTGCCTTGTTCACAGGAGCCCAGAACTGTACACAGTACTTCATGTGTGGTCTGACTAGTGATTTGTAAAGTGGTAGGAAAAAGTTCTCATCACGGGCATTAGTGATGATCGAGCAAGCTTGGCCGAACACCGGCTCGGCTCGAGCATCTCGATGCTCGGCACATGGCGGTATTCGGCCGAATACCGCATGTGCTCGAGCGCAATGCTCGAGTCTCCGCCACGCACATTTCTTGGTTGCTATGCAGCCAATAAACGTGCAGGTAAGTACTGCTCTCACTGTAATGCCGTAGCCATGTTGGCTGCTGGCATTACAGTGATTGGCTGGCCGGAACTCGTCATCGGGTGCTATATAGCACCCGATGACACGTGGTCAGCTCATTCTTAGTCAGGTAGAGCTGTGCTTAGGAAGGGACAGACAGTGTAGGGAGTGATTTAAGAATATTTTTACCACCAAAACTTTTCAGAGACATAAAAGTCCTTTTAAGGACTATTGTGTGTGGCAGCAGCAATCTATATTTAGAGCGCAACCTGCCCTAAATTTCTAAAACTATACAGACCCAAAAGTCCTTCTAAGGACTATTGTGTGTGGCAGCAATATCTATTTTTAGCGCATCCTGCGCTAAATAGCGTACAATAGTTAGGCCGCTGCAGATAGCAACATTAGCTGCGCGACATCTCCAGTGTAAAGCGTGGGCATCCAAAAATATCTGTGACATCCAGTGTACTTTTTCCGTAGATGGTGTCCGCTGTGGACAGTGACATTAGCTGCTGCACATCTTTAGTGTAAAGTGTGCGCATCCAAAAAATATCTGGCATCCAGTGTATTTTTTCCATAGACGGTGTCTGCTGCGGACAGTGACATTAGCGGCGCCACATCTCCTGTGTAAAGTGTGCGCATCAAAAAAATATCTGTGACATCCAGTGTCCTTTTTCAGTAGACAGTGTCCGCTTCTGACAGTGACATAACCAGTGCCGCATCTGCAGTGTAACGTGTGTGCTGAAAAAATTGTATCTGTGACATTCAGTGTACTTTTTCCGTAGACGGTGTCCACTGCGGACAGTGACATTAGCTGCGCCACATCTCCTCTGTAAAGTGTGTGCATACAAAAAATATCTGTGACATACTGTTAGGATCCCGAAAATCCCATTTGGAGGGATCTTCATGGGATTATGATTATCACAAGGGCTAGTATTGGGTTTTTTTTGCGGGAATTTTCCTGCCAAGATAGTGTTTCCCGCCAAAACTCAGTGGCCAAGTTGCTTGGTAAAGGGAAGAATGCGGGTGATTGGCTAGAGTAGGGATCCTATAGGGGAATGGTTGCTGGGGCTAGAATGTTTTAGGTCCCCAGCAACAAGTAGAGCATTGGAGGATAGGTTTGGGGTGGTGGGGTAGAATTTGTATATAAGACGAGGGGGCCGCTATTAGGCTGTCTGCCAAGTTGTGTTTTAGGATCCAGCTGCCCTCCTGCTGCCGGTCAAGACTGCCCGCCTGCCGCCCATGTGGACTGCTTCCCTGCCTGCCTCGGTCATCTCACTTACTATAGAGGAGTTTATTGCAGAGCTCAAGCGACGTGCTGAAGATGGGGAGACGGCTGCCTGGTTGGATGCCTGCCTGTTGGACCTCTCATCCTCTGCGCCTGACGTGATGGAGCCTTACGATGTGGTCTTGGCGGCTGTATCGGCGGCAGTGCCGACTCTGGATGCGGGGACTCCGGCTGGCTCTTTTGCGCTGCGCTCCTCATAGCGTGAGAGTAGGGAGCGCACAATTTTCTCTCCCACCCCCTGCAGGTCCTCACCTGAGCGGCGTTCAGCGGAGAAGAGGCCAGAGTCTGCTGCCAGAACAGGAAGTGGCCTCAAGCGGATGATGTCAGTTCCGCTTGTGCACCACAGTTCAGGGTCCCCTGGAAACTTTGTCCAGAAGATTGGTTCCGGTCTGCCTACTAGGAGAAGAGGTTCCCAGCCAGCTCTGCAGGGAGGCTGTCCATCTGCGGCACCGCATCGTAAGAAGAACCGGCAGTGCAGGAGTCGGGTTCCTTCAGGGCAGCGTCTGTCCTAGCAGCTCCACGCGTTGAGCAGCCAAGAAGCTGCGTGCCAAGAAGATTCCTTTCAGCCATCTGAAGAATCCGGTCCATCTTCGGATCAACCAGGGGCTGCGTCTGGGGGTGAGTGTGTCACTGGTTTAGCACCTGTTCTAGCATCGTTGTCAAAAGTTTTGTCCTCCTTGCAGAGTTTGGTCCCCCCTTTACATGCGCCTGTGGGTCCGTCCGCTTTGGCGGGTGATGTTACTGATGCGTGGCGTGCAGGTAATCAGGGGAGGGGGGAATCGGGACTCGGATAGCCACCCGCTTCCCCCTAGAAAGTAACGGCAAAGGAAGGGAGTGGCTGAGACTTCCTATAAAGCGCCGCTCCCTTGTGACATCTCGCCTCTGGGTTTTCATTTGTCCATGTCTGTGAAAGAGAAGATATGGAGGAATGAATTCGCAGGCATCCTTTCCTTGTTGCCTGCATCAAAGGAATTTATTGCTAAATTAGAAAAGCGGGATGTTAAGACAGAGGAGAATAGGAGACGTCCGATCCCTATGACTTTTAATAACTGGTTGCAGGCTTATTGTATATTTTGCAGCCTGATGGGCGAGAAGTTCCCACAAAGATGCTTGGGTTTATTTAAGCATTTAGACAATGTTTTAGAAGCCTATAGGAATTTTGGGGTGTTCGGTTGGTTTGCACATGATGAGGGCATTAGGCAACGGCTGGCGGTCTACCCTAGCATGCGATGGGGCACAAAGGACGTAGGTTTGCAGCTTAATTTGTTGGTTCCATAGCGTACGTCTCCTTCTGCACCTAGGCAGCAGCCAACTTGGACAGGACAACAATCCGGGCTGAGGAAAGGCACGTGCTTTGCGTTTAATGAAACGCAGTGTCGATGGTCTTCGTCCTGTAAATACAAACATGAATGTACACTTTGGTCCTAGGTATGTCCTATCTGCGGTTATCATTGGCCCCGGCTACTTGGTCAGATTATGTGCGTTCGTGGGGTAAGTGGTGCCATTTTGTGAAGTTTATGGGTTGGTCCCCTTTAGTAGGTGATGAAAGTTCGGCCTTATCCTTTTGTTTGTATCTTTTTAAGATGCAGTTGGCGCATGCAACTGTTGTGCGGGTTTTGGCAGGTGTTTCCTTTTTTCTTGTGTTTTTGGATTATTTTATGGTTAGGCAAGTTCTGAAGGATTATAAAGTGGGTAATTTTTCTCCGAATAATAGGTGTCCTATTTCCCCCAGTTTATTGTCTTTGTTATGTCAGGTAACGTCGTTGATCTGCGATAATGCATATGAGTCGTTGATTTTTCTCTTCAGTTTTTGCATGCATGTTTTTTGGTGCTTTCAGGATCAGTGAGATCTTACCTAAAAGTAGAACATCTGATGTGGGTTTGGCCTGGATGAACGTGAGTGTGCATAGTAATTATATTTAGTTTTTTCTTCCTCATTCAAAGACAGATCGGGCAGGTAAGCGTTCATAGATCCGAATGGGTAGAGTCCAGTCGGGTGGTATCTGCTCTGTAAGTATTCAGTCATGCTACTGGCACTGTAGGCCAGCAGGTGGGGGTTTGGTTTTTGTTCATGTTGATTCCTCTCCAGTAACGCAATATCAATTTAGACCAGTTTTGTGTAAATGCTTGAGGGAATTTGGTCTGGGGGATTTTAAAATCACGTCTCATTCATTTAGGATTGGGGCTGCGACTACAGCGGCCCGTTTGGGGATGAGTAAGTCACGGATTAAAAGGTTGGGAAGGTGGTCTTCTAACCGTTTTCAGCTCTATATCAGACCGTCCCTTCAGGTTATTTAATGCTGTTTGTTTTTCTTGATAGTTTTTACAGGAAGCACCGTATGGATTATCGGTAGAGTTGAGCGGACACCTGGATGTTCGGGTTCGAGAAGTTCGGCCGAACATCCCGAAAATGTTCGGGTTCGGGATTCGAACCCGATCCGAACTTCATCCCGAACCCGAACCCCATTGAAGTCAATGGGGACCAGAACTTTTCGGCACTAAAAAGGCTGTAAAACAGCCCAGGAAAGGGCTAGAGGGCTGCAAAAGGCAGCAACATGTAGGTAAATCCCCTGCAAACAAACGTGGATAGGAAAATGAATTAAAATAAAAATTAAATAAATAAAAATTAACCAAAATCAATTGGAGAGAGGTCCCATAGCAGAGAATCAGGCTTCACGTCACCCACCACTGGAACAGTCCATTTTTATTATAAATTTAGGCCCAGCACACAGGCAGAGGAGAGAGGTCCCGTAACAGACAATCTGGCTTCATGTCAGCAGAGAATCAGTCTGCATGTCATAGCAGAGAATCAGGCTTCACGTCACCCACCACTGTAACAGTCCATTTTCATAAATTTAGGCCCAGCACACAGGCAGAGGAGAGAGGTTCCGTAACACAGAATCTGGCTTCATGTCACCAGAGAATCAGTCTTCATGTCATAGCAGAGAATCAGGCTTCACGTCACCCACCACTGTAACAGTCCATTTTCATAAATTTAGGCCCAGCACCCAGGCAGAGGAGAGAGGTCCCGTAACAGACAATCTGGCTTCATGTCAGCAGAGAATCAGTCTTCATATCATAGCAGAGAATCAGGCTTCACGTCAGCCACCACTGCAACAGTCCATTGTCATATATTTAGGCCCAGCACCCAGGCAGAGGAGAGAGGTCCCTTAACAGAGAATCTGGCTTCATGTAAGCAGAGAATCAGTCTGCATGTCATAGCAGAGAATCAGGCTTCACGTCACCCACCACTGTAACAGTCCATTGTCATAAATTTAGGCCCTGGCACCCAGGCAGAGGAGAGAAGTCCCGTAACAGACAATCTGGCTTCATGTCAGCAGAGAATCAGTCTTCATATCATAGCAGAGAATCAGGCTTCACGTCATCCACCACTGCAACAGTCCATTGTCATATATTTAGGCCCAGCACCCAGGCAGAGGAGAGAGGTCCCTTAACAGAGAATCTGGCTTCATGTCAGCAGAGAATCAGTCTGCATGTCATAGCAGAGAATCAGGCTTCACGTCACCCACCACTGTAACAGTCCATTGTCATAAATTTAGGCCCAGCACCCAGGCAGAGGAGAGAGGTTCCGTAACACAGAATCTGGCTTCATGTCACCAGAGAATCAGTCTTCATGTCATAGCAGAGAATCAGGCTTCACGTCAGCCACCACTGCAACAGTCCATTTTCATAAATTTAGGCCCAGCACCCAGGCAGAGGAGAGAGGTCCCATAACAGACAATCTGGCTTCATGTCGGCAGAGAATCAGTCTGCATGTCATAGCAGAGAATCAGGCTTCACGTCACCCAACATAGGAACAGTCCATTGGCATATATTTATGCCCCGGCACCCAGACAGAGGAGAGGTTCATTCAACTTTGGGTAGCCTCGAAATATAATGGCAAAATGAAAATAAAAATAGGATTGAATGAGGAAGTGCCCTGGAGTCCAATAATATATGGTTAAGGGGAGGTAGTTAATGTCTAATCTGCACAAGGGATGGACAGGTCCTGTGGGATCCATGCCTGGTTCATTTTTATGAACGTCAGCTTGTCCACATTGGCTGTAGACAGGCGGCTGCGTTTGTCTGTAATGACGCCCCCTGCCATGCTGAATACACGTTCAGACAAAACGCTGGCCGCCGGGCAGGCCAGCACCTCCAAGGCATAAAAGGCTAGCTCTGGCCACGTAGACAATTTAGAGACCCAGAAGTTGAATGGGGCCGAACCATCAGTCAGTACGTGGAGGGGTGTGCACACGTACTGTTCCACCATGTTAGTGAAATGTTGCCTCCTGCTAACACGTTGCGTATCAGGTGGTGGTGCAGTTAGCTGTGGCGTGTTGACAAAACTTTTCCACATCTCTGCCATGCTAACCCTGCCCTCAGAGGAGCTGGCCGTGACACAGCTGCCTTGGCGACCTCTTGCTCCTCCTCTGCCTTGGCCTTGGGCTTCCACTTGTTCCCCTGTCACATTTGGGAATGCTCTCAGTAGCACGTCTACCAACGTGCGCTTGTACTCGCGCATCTTCTTATCACGCTCCAGTGCAGGAAGTAAGGTGGGCACATTGTCTTTGTACCGTGGATCGAGCAGGGTGGCAACCCAGTAGTCTGCACACGTTAAAATGTGGGCAACTCTGCTGTCGTTGCGCAGGCACTGCAGCATGTAGTCGCTCATGTGTGCCAGGCTGCCCAGGGGTGAGGACAAGCTGTCCTCTGTGGGAGGCGTATCGTCATCGTCCTGCCTTTCCCCCCAGCCACGCACCAATGATGGGCCCGAGCTGCGTTGGGTGCCACTCCGCTGTGACCATGCTTCATCCTCATCCTCCTCCATCTCCTCCTCGTCCTCCTCATCCTCCAGTAGTGGGCCCTGGCTGGCCACATTTGTACCTGGCCTCTGCTGTTGAAATAAACCTCCCTCTGAGTCACTTCGAAGAGACTGGCCTGAAAGTGCTAAAAATGACCCCTCTTCCTCCTCCTCCTCCTCCTGGGCCACCTCCTCTTCCATCATCGCCCTAAGTGTTTTCTCAAGGAGACATAGAAGTGGTATTGTAACGCTGATAACGGCGTCATCGCCACTGGCCATGTTGGTGGAGTACTCGAAAGAACGCAACAGGGCACACAGGTCTCGCATGGAGGCCCAGTCATTGGTGGTGAAGTGGTGCTGTTCCGTAGTGCGACTGACCCGTGCGTGCTGCAGCTGAAACTCTACTATGGCCTGCTGCTGCTCGCACAGTCTGTCCAGCATGTGCAAGGTGGAGTTCCACCTGGTGGGCACGTCGCATATGAGGCGGTGAGCGGGAAGGCCGAAGTTACGCTGTAGCGCAGACAGGCGAGCAGCGGCAGGATGTGAACGCCGGAAGCGCGCACAGACGGCCCGCACTTTATGCAGCAGCTCTGACATGTCGGGGTAGTTGTGAATGAACTTCTGCACCACCAAATTCAGCACATGCGCCAAGCAAGGGATGTGCGTCAAACCGGCTAGTCCCAGAGCTGCAACGAGATTTCGCCCATTATCGCACACCACCAGGCCGGGCTTGAGGCTCACCGGCAGCAACAACTCGTCGGTCTGTTGTTCTATACCCCGCCACAACTCCTGTGCGGTGTGGGACCTGTCCCCCAAACATATGAGTTTCAGAATGGCCTGCTGACGTTTACCCCGGGCTGTGCTGAAGTTGGTGGTGAAGGTGTGTGGCTGACTGGATGAGCAGGTGGAAGAAGAGGAGGAGGAAGCTGAGTAGGAGGAGGTGGCAACAGGAGGCAAAGAATGTTGCCCTGCGATCCTTGGCGGCAGAAGGACGTGCGCCAAACAGCTCTCCGCCTGGGGCCCAGCTGCCACTACATTTACCCAGTGTGCAGTTAGGGAGATATAGCGTCCCTGGCCGTGCTTACTGGTCCACGTATCTGTGGTTAGGTGGACCTTGCCACAGATGGCGTTGCGCAGTGCACACTTGATTTTATTGGATACTTGGTTGTGCAGGGAAGGCACGGCTCTCTTGGAGAAGTAGTGGCGGCTGGGAACAACAAACTGTGGGACAGCAAGCGACATGAGCTGTTTGAAGCTGTCTGTGTCCACCAGCCTAAATGACAGCATTTCATAGGCCAGTAGTTTAGAAATACTGGCATTCAGGGCCAGGGATCGAGGGTGGCTAGGTGGGAATTTACGCTTTCTCTCAAATGTTTGTGAGATGGAGAGCTGAACGCTGGCGTGTGACATGGTTGAGACGCTTGGTGACGGAGGTGGTGGTGGTGTTGGTGGTACATCCCCTGTTTGCTGGGCGGAGGAAGAGGCCGAGGCGGCAGCAGCAGAAGAGGCCGAGGCGGCAGCAGCAGAAGAGGTAGCAGGGGGAGCCTGAGTGACTTCCTTGGTTTTAAGGTGTTTACTCCACTGCAGTTCATGCTTTGCATGCAGGTGCCTGGTCATGCAGGTTGTGCTAAGGTTCAGAACGTTAATGCCTCGCTTCAGGCTCTGATGGCACAGCGTGCAAACCACTCGGGTCTTGTCGTCAGCACATTGTTTGAAGAAGTGCCATGCCAGGGAACTCCTTGAAGCTGCCTTTGGGGTGCTCGGTCCAAGATGGCGGCGGTCAGTAGCAGGCGGAGACTCTTGGCGGCGGGTGTTCTGCTTTTGCCCACTGCTCCCTCTTTTGCTAAGCTGTTGGCTCGGTCTCACCACTGCCTCTTCCTCCGAACTGTGAAATTCAGTGGCACGACCTTCATTCCATGTGGGGTCTAGGACCTCATCGTCCCCTGCATCGTCTTCCACCCAGTCTTGATCCCTGACCTCCTGTTCAGTCTGCACACTGCAGAAAGACGCAGCAGTTGGCACCTGTGTTTCGTCATCATCAGAGACATGCTGAGGTGGTATTCCCATGTCCTCATCATCAGGAAACATAAGTGGTTGTGCATCAGTGCATTCTATGTCTTTCACCGCTGGGGAAGGGCTAGGTGGATGCCCTTGGGAAACCCTGCCAGCGGAGTCTTCAAACAGCATAAGAGACTGCTGCATAACTTGAGGCTGAGACAGTTTCCCTGGTATGCATGGGGGTGATGTGACAGACTGATGGGGTTGGTTTTCAGGCGCCATCTGTGCGCTTTCTGCAGAAGACTGGGTGGGAGATAATGTGAACGTGCTGGATCCACTGTCGGCCACCCAATTGACTAATGCCTGTACCTGCTCAGGCCTTACCATCCTTAGAACGGCATTGGGCCCCACCATATATCACTGTAAATTCTGGCGGCTACTGGGACCTGAGGTAGTTGGTACACTAGGACGTGTGGATGTGGCAGAACGGCCACGTCCTCTCCCAGCACCAGAGGGTCCACTAACACCACCACAACCATGTCCGCGTCCCTTACTAGATGTTTTCCTCATTGTTATCGTTCACCACAACAACAAAAATATTATTTGGCCCAATGTATTGTATTCAAATTCAGCTGTATATAAATTTGAGGCCTAGTATTTAGGCGCTGGGTGACAGGTATGGGTTTAGTGACAGAATTAGACTTGGAAATGCACAGTAGCGGGTGTGTGAAGTTTTTCTGAATGTCCCTATGTGCACCTTCAATGTGATCTACCCTTTTAGGGATAGATTTCAAATAGCTCTGATACAGCAGAAACCACAAAATTTTTAAATTGCTAAATTGGGAATTGTATTTCAACCCAGAACAAGAAATGTGCTTGAACGGACACTAAATAACTCGCCCAGCTACAGCACTAACGACAGATTTAGCTGGATATAAATTTGAGGCCTAGTATTTAGGCGCTGGGTGACAAGTATAGATTTACTGACGGAATTAGACTTGGAAATGCACAGTAGCGTGTGTGTGAAGTTATTCTGAATGACCCTATTTGCACCTTGAATATTATATACCCTTTTAGGGATAGATTTTAAATAGCTCTGATACAGCAGAAACCACTAAATTAGGAAATTGCTAAATTGGGAATTGTATTTCAACCCAGAACAAAAAATTTGCTTTGACGGACACTAAATAACTTGCCCAGCCACAACAGTACAGCAGTAACGACAGATTTAGCGGGATATAAATTTGAGGCCTAGTATTTAGGCGCTGGGTGACAGGTATAGATTTACTGACGGAATTAGACTTGGAAATGCACAGTAGCGTGTGTGTGAAGTTATTCTGAAGACCCTATGTGCACCTTGAATATTATATATCCTTTTAGGGATAGATTTCAAATAGCTCTGATACAGCAGAAACCACTAAATTAGGAAATTGCTAAATTGGGAATTGTATTTCAACCCAGAACAAAAAATGTGCTTTGACGGACACTAAATAACTTGCCCAGCCACAACAGTACAGCAGTAACGACAGATTTAGCGGGATATAAATTTGAGGCCTAGTATTTAGGCGCTGGGTGACAGGTATAGATTTACTGACAGAATTAGACTGGGATATGGCCAAAAAATAACCACACTATTGCTGGTTAAATGCACTTGGTGTGACAGCTTGACCAACCACACTACTGAGGGTTAAATGCACTTGGTGACAGGCGCAGCTTGCCCCTGATGTAGTATATGGCCAAAAAATGAACAGACTATTGCTGGTTAAATGCACTTGGTGTGACAGCTTGACCAACCACACTACTGAGGGTTAAATGCACTTGGTGACGGGCGCAGCTTGCCCCTGATGTAGTATATGGCCAAAAAATAAACAGACTATTGCTGGTTAAATGCACTTGGTGTGACAGCTTCACCCTGATGTAGGCTTTAGCCAAAAAACAACCACACCATTGAGGGTTAAATGCACTTGGTGACAGGCGCAGCTTGCCCCTGATGTAGTATATGGCCAAAAAATAAACAGACTATTGCTGGTTAAATGCACTTGGTGTGACAGCTTCACCCTGATGTAGGCTTTAGCCAAAAAACAACCACACCATTGAGGGTTAAATGCACTTGGTGACAGCTTGACCAACCACACTACTGAGGGTTAAATGCACTTGGTGACGGGCGCAGCTTGCCCCTGATGTAGTATATGGCCAAAAAATAAACAGACTATTGCTGGTTAAATGCACTTGGTGTGACAGCTTCACCCTGATGTAGGCTTTAGCCAAAAAACAACCACACCATTGAGGGTTAAATGCACTTGGTGACGGGCGCAGCTTGCTCCTGATGTAGTATATGGCCAAAAAATAAACAGGCTATTGCTGGTTAAATGCACTTGGTGTGACAGCTTCACCCTGATGTAGGCTTTAGCCAAAAAACAACCACACCATTGAGGGTTAAATGCACTTGGTCGCAGCTTGTGCTGGCGCACCACAAGACACAAAATGGCCGCCGATCACCCCAGAAAAAAGTGACTGACAAACGGTCTGGGCAGCCTAAAAACAGTGAGCAATTGAGTATCAGCAGCTCAATGACCCACAGCTGCAGATCGATCAATAATCAAGTCCTTTGGAGGAGTTAATCTGCCTAATCTCGCCCTACTGTCGCAGCCGCAACCTCTCCCTACCCTAATCAGAGCAGAGTGACGGGCGGCGCTATGTGACTCCAGCTTAAATAGAGGCTGGGTCACATGGTGCTCTGGCCAATCACAGCCATGCCAATAGTAGGCATGGCTGTGATGGCCTCTTGGGGCAAGTAGTATGACGCTTGTTGATTGGCTGCTTTGCAGCCTTTCAAAAAGCGCCAAGAAAGCGTCACAAAAGCGCCAAGAAAGCGACGAACACCGAACCCGAACCCGGACTTTTACGAAAATGTCCGGGTTCGGGTCCGTGTCACGGACACCCCAAAATTCGGTACGAACCCGAACTATACAGTTCGAGTTCGCTCATCCCTAATTATCGGCCATTCCTTCATATACTGGGCCCATAGAAGAGCATTAGGAAGATCACACGGTGACAACGTGACAACTTTAATCGTCTACAGATGATGTTCAAATTTTTTGGAACAGTGTTAGAGGACTTTGTTGGGAAGGGGTGCTAGACGTAATCCTCGAGATGTGTTCTTTATATCCTGATCTGGATGTTATTATTTTTCATGCGGGTGGTAATGACGTGGGTAAGGTAGGCACTATTGAGTTGGCATTTAGTATGAAACGGACCTTAGTCAGAGTCAGGCGACTCTTTCCCGACGCTCGTCTGATTTTTTCTGAAATAGTGCCGAGATTGTTATGGCTGTCTTATGCGAATGTAAAATTTTTGGACAAAATTAGAATTCACGTAAACAGGATTATGGCTTGTTTTATGTCACTAGTTTGGGGTTTTTCTTTTAGACACATGGACTTGGAAGGAGGTTTGCCCGGCCTTTATTTTTCAGATAAAATTCATCTTTCAGAGATTGGCCTGGATATTTTTAATTTGGATGTGCAGACCATGATCGAAATAGCTGTGGATGGGGTAGGGCCCATGCCCCCTGCTTAGGTCGCTCGCCAATAAGTGGCAAGCGGACAAGTTGATTCAGGTATTTAAGCCGAGCTTATGGCTGGCCTAATCAGTGGTTATTATTAATGGAATTTATATGGTTATATAATATTAAGCTGTTCTTTAATAAAGTTGACCGTGGCCTAATTTTATCCATTATATAATGTGTCCATGTGTCTCTTTTATTTTATGGGTAGTAGGTTTCAAGTTGGACAAATGAAGTCAGTATAATCTATAATCCCATGTTAGGATCCCGAAAATCCCATTTGGAAGGGATCTTCATGGGATTATGATTATCCCAAGGGCTAGTATTGGGTTTTTTGGTGGGAATTTTCCCACCAATATAGTGTTTCCCGCCAAAATTCAGTGGCCAAGTTGGCTAAATTTAGCTTGGTTACTTGGTAAATGGAAGAATGCGGGTGATTGGCTAGGGTAGGGATCCTATAGGGGAATGGTTGCTGGGGCTAGGAAGTTTTAGGTCCCCAGCAACAAGTAGGGCATTGGAGAATAGGTTTGGGGTGGTGGGGTAGATTTTGTATATAAGACAAGGTGGCCGGTATTAGGCTGTCTGCCAAGTTGTGCTTTAGGATCCAGCTGCCCCTCCCGCCCTCCCTTTATTTGTTGCTTTGTCACGGTCACTTTATTAGAAGGAGGGGTAAGGTCGCTCGCCAATAAGTGGCAAGCAGACGAGTTGATTCAGGTATTTAGGCCAAGCTTATGGCTGGCCTAATCAGTAGTTATTATTAATGGAATTTATATCGTTATATAATATTGAGCTGTTCTTTAATAAAGTTGGCCGTGGCCTAATTTTATCCATTATATAATGTGTCTATGTGTCTCTTTTATTTTATGGGTAGTAGGTTCCAAGTTGGCCAAATGGGATAAGTATAATCTATAATCCCAAGTGTCCTTTTTTCTGTAGACGGTGTCCGCTGTGGACAGTGACATTAGCTGTGCCACATCTCTTGTGTAAAGTATGCTCATCCAAAAAATATCTGTGACATACAGTGTACTTTTTACATAGACGGTGTTTGCTGCGGACAGTAACATTAGCTGCGCCACATCTCCTGTGTAGAGTGTGTGCTTCCAAAAAATATCTGTGACATACAGTGTACTTTTTACATTGACGGTGTCCGCTTCTGACAGTGACATTACCAGGGCCACATCTGCAGTGTAATGTGTGCGCTTCAAAAATGTATCTGTTACATACGGTGTACTTTTTTGCGTAGACGCTGCGGACAGTGACATTACTGGTGGTACCTCTCCTGTATAACGTTTCCTCTTCCAAAATACCATACCTGTGACATTCCCTGTAATTTTTCATTAACCACTGGTGATAGCATTGACATTACCTGCGGGATATCTCCTGTGTGACGTTTCCACATCCCAAATACCTTTTTTAATTTGTTTGCGCATACACTTCCAAATCCTACGCTACTGTACGTGTGACAGACTTTCAATCATATATAACATTTAATATGAAGGAGGTGAGCAGTAAGGGACGTGGCAGTGGCCGTGATGCTGATGGTGCACGCAGAGGCTGTGGCCCTGGGCGTGGTGAAACTGTGCCTGCTGCCAGAGGACAAGAAAAACAATCATCCACGATATCTAGCTTTATGTCCCAGTTTGCAGGGTGGCGCAGGACACCAATCTTGAAGTCAGACCAGTGCGACCAGTTGATCGGTTGGATTGCAGCAGATAATGCTTCCAGTTGGTTAAGCACCACCCTGTCTTCCACCAAGTCCACTCTCAGTAGCCAAGTGTCTGCTCAACCCATTCCTCACCCTTATCCTCCTTCCTCCCACCATGGAGAATCTGGTGCAAACAAGTGATCCCACACTCGGATATTCCGAGGACCTCTTTTCTGCGCCATTCCTTGATTTGGCCCTCTTGCCAAGCACGCTTGAAGAGGGACAGATCTTGTACCCTGATTCAAAAAACTCTTGTGCATCCACAATCACAAGAAGATGATGGTGGGGAATGGCATTTACTGTTTAATGAGGTGGATGATGATGATGAGACACAGTTGCCAATAACTCAACGGCAATTACTGTCTCAGTCAAGAGGTTGATAAGGAGGATGAGACACAGTTGTCAATCACTGAGGTAGTGGTTAGGTCAACTCTTGTGCATCCACAATCACAAGAAGATGATGGTGGGGAATGGCAATTACTGTTTAATGAGGTGGATGATGATGATGAGACACAGTTGCCAATAACTCAAAAGGCAATTACTGTCTCAGTCAAGAGGTTGATAAGGAGGATGAGACAAAGTTGTCAATCACTGAGGTAGTGGTTAGGTCAACAAGTCAGGAGGATGAGCAGAGTGAGGAAGTGGAAGAGGAGGTGGTGGATGATGAAGTCACTGACCCAACCTGGGAAGGTGGAAAGCCGAGCGAGGACAACAGTACAGAGGGGGAGGGATCTGCTGCACCGCAACAGGCTAGAAGAGGCAGTGGGGTGGCAAAAGGGAGAAGGTGGGCCACACCAAACAGGCCCACCACTGTTCCACGGAGCATACCCTTGCAAAAATCTCTCTTGCCAAGAGGTAGGTGTTCCGCAGTATGGCGCTTTTTTGAGGAAAGTGCGGACAACAAAAGAATAACACTAGCAACCTCACCACCACTAGCATGATCCGCCACATGACATCCAAGCACCGTAATAAGTGGGACGAACGCTTGGGTCTACAATCTGTGTCTGCGGGTCACACCACTGCCTCCTCTTCCCCTGTGTAACGTGCTGGCCAATCCCCTGTCAAAGGCGCAGGCCCGGATGCCTCCCGCCCTGCACCTGGACCTTCGCAAGCACAATCAGCGACCATCTCCACTTCCGTGTCCCAGCGCAGAGTACTAATGTCCTTACCCCAGGCATTTGAACACAAGCGCAAATGCCCAGCCACCCACCCACAGGCCATAGCACTGAATGCGCAGCCTTCCAAATTACTGGCTATGGAAATGTTGCCATTTAGGCTTGTAGACACTGAGGCCTTCCACAGCCTCATGTCGACGGCCATCCCGCGTTACGCAGTCCCCGGCCGCCACTATTTCTCAAGATGTGCCGTGCCCGCCTTACACCAACATGTGTCCCATAACAACACACGTGCCCTGACCAACTAAGTAACTTGGAAGGTCCACTTAACTACGGACACATGGACAAATGCATTTGGCCAGGGACGCTACATTTCCCTGATGGTGCACTGGGTGAATGTTGTGGAGGCCAGGTGCTACCGATGCCAAGGATTGCAGGCCATATGTCAATTAGGGTTTCCACCAGCAACTACGTTAGTGGCTCCTACCCCCACTTTTCCACCTCTGCCTCTTCCTCCACTTCCACCTCTGAATTATCCACGTGCAGCACCAGTCAGTCATCAGTCGGTAGCTGGAAGCAGTGTAGCACTGCAGTGGGGAAGTGGCAACAGGCCGCGCTGTAGCTAATATGCTTGGGGGACAAATAGCACACTACCACAGAGCTGTGGCAGGGGATAAGAGACCAGACTGAGCTGTTACTTTCGCGACTCAACCTAGAACAAGGCATGGTTGTGTCTGATAATGGCTAGGGATGAGCGAACTCGAACTGTATAGTTCGGGTTCGTACCGAATTTTGGGGTGTCCGTGACACGGACCCAAACCCGGACATTTTCGTAAAAGTCTGGGTTCGGGTTCGGTGTTCGTCGCTTTCTTGGCGCTTTTTGAAAGGCTGCAAAGCAGCCAATCAACAAGCGTCATACTACTTGCCCCAAGAGGCCATCACAGCCATGCCTACTATTGGCATGGCTGTGATTGGCCAGAGCACCATGTGACCCAGCATCTATTTAAGCTGGAGTCACATAGCGCCGCCCGTCACTCTGCTCTGATCAGCATAGGGAGAGGTTGCGGCTGCGACAGTAGGGCGAGATTAGGCAGATTAACTCCTCCAAAGGACTTGATTAATTGATCGATCTGCAGCTGTGGATCATTGAGCTGCTGATACTCAATTGCTCACTGTTTTTAGGCTGCCCAGACCGTTTGTCAGTCACTTTTTTCTGGGGTGATCGGCGGCCATTTTGTGTCTTGTGGTGTGCCAGCACAAGCTGCGACCAAGTGCATTAACCCTTAATGGTGTGGTTGTTTTTTGGCTAATTCCTACATCAGTGTGAAGCTGTCACACCAAGTGCATTTAACCAACAATAGTCTGGTTATTTTTTGGCCATATACTACATCAGGGGCAAGCTGCGCCTGTCACCAAGTGCATTTAACCCTCAATGGTGTGGTTGTTTTTTGGCTAAAGCCTACATCAGGGTCAAGCTGTCACACCAAGTGCATTTAACCAGCAATAGTCTATTTATTTTTTGGCCATATACTACATCAGGGGCAAGCTGTCACCAAGTGCATTTAACCCTCAATGGTGTGGTTGTTTTTTGGCTAAATCCTACATCAGGGTGAAGCTGTCACACCAAGTGCATTTAACCAGCAATAGTCTGTTTATTTTTTGGCCATATACTACATCAGGGGCAAGCTGTCACCAAGTGCATTTAACCCTCAGTAGTGTGGTTGGTCAAGCTGTCACACCAAGTGCATTTAACCATCAATAGTGTGGTTATTTTTTGGCCATATCCCAGTCTAATTCTGTCAGTAAACCTATACCTGTCACCCAGCGCCTAAATACTAGGCCTCAAATTTATATCCAGCTAAATCTGTCGTTACTGCTGTACTGTTGTGGCTGGTCAAGTTATTTAGTGTCCGTCAAAGCACATTTTTTGTTCTGGGTTGAAATACAATTCCCAATTTAGCAATTTCATAATTTAGTGGTTTCTGCTGTATCAGGCCTACTTTAAATACATCCCTAAAAGGGTATATCAGAATCAAGGTGCTGATAGGGTCATTCTCAATAACTTCACACACACGCTACTGTGCATATCCCAGTCTAATTCTGTCCGTAAAACATATACCTGTCACCCAGCGCCTAAATACTAGGCCTCAAATTTATATCCTGCTAAATCTGTCGTTACTGCTGTACTGTTGTGGCTGGGCAAGTTATTTAGTGTCTGTCAAAGCACAGTTTTTGTTCTGGGTTGAAATACAATTCCCAATTTAGCAATTTCTTAATTTAGTGGTTTCTGCTGTATCAGAGCTATTTGAAATCTATCCCTAAAAGGGTATATAATATTCAAGGTGCACATAGGGTCATTCTGAATAACTTCACACACACGCTACTGTGCATTTCCAAGTCTAATTCTGTCAGTAAACCTATACCTGTCACCCAGCGCCTAAATAGTAGGCCTCAAATTTATATCCAGCTAAATCTGTCGTTACTGCTGTACTGTTGTGGCTGGTCAAGTTATTTAGTGTCCGTCAAAGCACATTTTTTGTTCTGGGTTGAAATACAATTCCCAATTTAGCAATTTCCTCATTTAGTGGTTTCTGCTGTATCAGAGCTATTTGAAATCTATCCCTAAAAGGGTATATAATATTCAAGGTGCACATAGGGTCATTCTGAATAACTTCACACACACGCTACTGTGCATTTCCAAGTCTAATTCTGTCAGTAAACCTAAACCTGTCACCCAGCGCCTAAATAATAGGCCTCAAATTTATAGTCAGCTAAATCTGTGGTTACTGCTGTGCCTGTATTAGTGTAATACGGTACCTAAATAGATAGCCAGATAGTGTTAGTTGTCTTTAAAGAAAGGCCTGAATTTGAATTCAATACATTGGGTCAAATAATATTTTTGTTGTTGTGGTGAACGATAACAATGAGGAAAACATCTAGTAAAGGACGCGGACGCGGACATGGTCGTGGTGGTGTTAGTGGACCCTCTGGTGCTGGGAGAGGACGTGGCCGTTCTGCCACAGCCACACGTCCTAGTGTACCAACTACCTCAGGTCCCAGTAGCCGCCATAATTTACAGCGATATTTGGTGGGGCCCAATGCCGTTCTAAGGATGGTAAGGCCTGAGCAGGTACAGGCATTAGTCAATTGGGTGGCCGACAGTGGATCCAGCACGTTCACATTATCTCCCACCCAGTCTTCTGCAGAAAGCGCACAGATGGCGCCTGAAAACCAACCCCATCAGTCTGTCACATCACCCCCATGCATACCAGGGAAACTGTCTGAGCCTCAAGTTATGCAGCAGTCTCTTATGCTGTTTGAAGACTCCGCTGGCAGGGTTTCCCAAGGGCATCCACCCAGCCCTTCCCCAGCGGTGGAAGACATAGAATGCACTGACGCACAACCACTTATGTTTCCTGATGATGAGAACATGGGAATACCACCTCAGCATGTCTCTGATGATGACGAAACACAGGTGCCAACTGCTGCGTCTTTCTGCAGTGTGCAGACTGAACAGGAGGTCAGGGATCAAGACTGGGTGGAAGACGATGCAGGGGACGATGAGGTCCTAGACCCCACATGGAATGAAGGTCGTGCCACTGACTTTCACAGTTCGGAGGAAGAGGCAGTGGTGAGACCGAGCCAACAGCGTAGCAAAAGAGGGAGCAGTGGGCAAAAGCAGAACACCTGCCGCCAAGAGACTCCGCCTGCTACTGACCGCCGCCATCTGGGACCGAGCACCCCAAAGGCAGCTTCAAGGAGTTCCCTGGCATGGCACTTCTTCAAACAATGTGCTGACGACAAGACCCGAGTGGTTTGCACGCTGTGCAATCAGAGCCTGAAGCGAGGCATTAACGTTCTGAACCTTAGCACAACCTGCATGACCAGGCACCTGCATGCAAAGCATGAACTGCAGTGGAGTAAACACCTTAAAAACAAGGAAGTCACTCAGGCTCCCCCTGCTACCTCTTCTGCTGCTGCCGCCTCGGCCTCTTCTGCTGCTGCCGCCGCCTTGGCCTCTTCCTCCGCCATCTGGAGGAACGTTGGCACCTGCCGCCCAGCAAACAGGGGATGTACCACCAACACCACCACCACCTCCGTCACCAAGCATCTCAACCATGTCACACGGCAGCGTTCAGCTCTCCATCTCACAAACATTTGAGAGAAAGCGTAAATTCCCACCTAGCCACCCTCGATCCCTGGCCCTGAATGCCAGCATTTCTAAACTACTGGCCTATGAAATGCTGTCATTTAGGCTGGTGGACACAGACAGCTTCAAAACAGCTCATGTCGCTTGCTGTCCCACAGTATGTTGTTCCTAGCCGGCACTACTTCTCCAAGAGAGCCGTGCCTTCCCTGCACAACCAAGTATCCAATAAAATCAAGTGTGCGCTGAGCAACGCCATCTGTGGCAAGGTCCACCTAACCACAGATACGTGGACCAGTAAGCATGGCCAGGGACGCTATATCTCCCTAACTGCACACTGGGTAAATGTAGTGGCAGCTGGGCCCCAGGCGGAGAGCTGTTTGGCGCACGTCCTTCCGCCGCCAAGGATCGCAGGGCAACATTCTTTGCCTCCTGTTGCCACCTCCTCCTTCTCGGCTTCCTCCTCCTCTTCTTCCACCTGCTCATCCAGTCAGCCACACACCTTCACCACCAACTTCAGCACAGCCCGGGGTAAACGTCAGCAGGCCATTCTGAAACTCATATGTTTGGGGGACAGGCCCCACACCGCTCAGGAGTTGTGGCGGGGTATAGAACAACAGACCGACGAGTGGTTGCTGCCGGTGAGCCTCAAGCCCGGCCTGGTGGTGTGTGATAATGGGCGAAATCTCGTTGCAGCTCTGGGACTAGCCGGTTTGACGCACATCCCTTGCTTGGCGCATGTGCTGAATTTAGTGGTGCAGAAGTTCATTCACAACTACCCCGACATGTCAGAGCTGCTGCATAAAGTGCGGGCCGTCTGTTCGCGCTTCCGGCGTTCACATCCTGCCGCTGCTCGCCTGTCTGCGCTACAGCGTAACTTCGGCCTTCCCGCTCACCGCCTCATATGCGACGTGCCCACCAGGTGGAACTCCACCTTGCACATGCTGGACAGACTGTGCGAGCAGCATGGGGCCATAGTGGAGTTTCAGCTGCAGCACGCACGGGTCAGTCGCACTACGGAACAGCACCACTTCACCACCAATGACTGGGCCTCCATGCGAGACCTGTGTGCCCTGTTGCGCTGTTTCGAGTACTCCACCAACATGGCCAGTGGCGATGACGCCGTTATCAGCGTTACAATACCACTTCTATGTCTCCTTGAGAAATCACTTAGGGCGATGATGGAAGAGGAGGTGGCCCAGGAGGAGGAGGAGGAGGAAGAGGGGTCATTTTTAGCACTTTCAGGCCAGTCTCTTCGAAGTGACTCAGAGGGAGGTTTTTTGCAACAGCAGAGGCCAGGTACAAATGTGGCCAGCCAGGGCCCACTACTGGAGGACAAGGAGGACGAGGATGAGGAGGAGGTGGAGGAGGATGAGGATGAAGCATGGTCACAGCGGGGTGGCACCCAACGCAGCTCGGGCCCATCACTGGTGCGTGGCTGGGGGGAAATGCAGGACGATTACGATACGCCTCCCACAGAGGACAGCTTCTCCTTACCCCTAGGCAGCCTGGCACACATGAGCGACTACATGCTGCAGTGCCTGCGCAACGACAGCAGAGTTGCCCACATTTTAAAGTGTGCGGACTACTGGGTTGCCACCCTGCTGGATCCACGGTACAAAGACAATGTGCCCACCTTACTTCCTGCACTGGAGCGTGATAGGAAGATGCGCGAGTACATGCGCACGTTGGTAGACGCGCTACTGAGAGCATTCCCAAATGTGACAGGGGAACAAGTGGAAGCCCAAGGCCAAGGCAGAGGAGGAGCAAGAGGTTGCCAAGGCAGCTGTGTCACGGCCAGCTCCTCTGAGGGCAGGGTTAGCATGGCGGAGATGTGGAAAAGTTTTGTCAACACGCCACAGCTAACTGCACCACCACCTGATACGCAACGTGTTAGCAGGAGGCAACATTTCACTAACATGGTGGATCAGTACGTGTGCACACCCCTCCACGTACTGACGGATGGTTCGGCCCCATTCAACTTCTGGGTCTCTAAATTGTCCATGTGGCCAGAGCTAGCCTTTTATGCCTTGGAGGTGCTGGCCTGCCCGGCGGCTAGCGCTTTGTCTGAACGTGTATTCAGCACGGCAGGGGGCGTCATTACAGACAAACGCAGCCGCCTGTCTACAGCCAATGTGGACAAGCTGACGTTCATAAAAATGAACCAGGCATGGATCCCACAGGACCTGTCCATCCCTTGTGCAGATTAGACATTAACTACCTCCCCTTAACCATATATTATTGTACTCCAGGGCACTTCCTCATTCAATCCTATTTTTATTTTCATTTTACCATTATATTGCGAGGCTACCCAAAGTTGAATGAACCTCTCCTCTGCCTGGGTGTCGGGGCCTAAATATCTGACAATGGACTGTTCCAATGTTGGGTGACGTAAAGCCTGATTCTCTGCTATGACATGCAGACTAATTCTCTGCTGACATGAAGCCAAATTCTCTGTTACGGGACCTCTCTCCTCTGCCTGGGTGCTGGGGCCTAAATATCTGACAATGGACTGTTGCAGTGGTGGCTGACGTGAAGCCTGATTCTCTGCTATGACATGCAGACTGATTCTCTGCTGACATGAAGCCAGATCCTCTGTTACGGGACCTCTCTCCTCTGCCTGGGTGCTGGGCCTAAATATATGACAATGGACTGTTGCAGTGGTGGCTGATGTGAAGCCTGATTCTCTGCTATGACATGCAGACTGATTCTCTGCTGACATGAAGACAGATTCTCTGTTACGGGACCTCTCTCCTCTGCCTGTGTGCTGGGCCTAAATATATGACAATGGACTGTTGCAGTGGTGGCTGACGTGAAGCCTGATTCTCTGCTATGACATGCAGACTGATTCTCTGCGGACATGAAGACAGATTCTCTGTTACGGGACCTCTCTCCTCTGCCTGGGTGCTGGGCCTAAATATATGACAATGGACTGTTGCAGTGGTGGCTGACGTGAAGCCTGATTCTTTGCTATGACATGCAGACTGATTCTCTGCTGACATGAAGACAGATTCTCTGTTACGGGACTTCTCTCCTCTGCCTGGGTGCTGGGCCTAAATATATGACAATGGACTGTTACAGTGGTGGGTGACGTGAAGCCTGATTCTCTGCTATGACATGCAGACTGATTCTCTGCTGACGTGAAGCCAGATTCTCTGCTATGGGACCTCTCTCCAATTGATATTGGTTAATTCTTATTTATTTTATTTCTATTTTTATTAATTTCCCTATCCACATTTGTTTGCAGGGGATTTACCTACATGTTGCTGTCTTTTGCAGCCCTCTAGCCCTTTCCTGGGCTGTTTTACAGCCTTTTTAGTGCTGAAAAGTTCGGGTCCCCATTGACTTCAATGGGGTTCGGGTTCGGGACGAAGTTCGGATCGGGTTCGGATCCCGAACCCAAACATTTCCGGGAAGTTCGGCCGAACTTCTCGAACCCGAACATCCAGGTGTCCGTTCAACTCTAATAATGGCCATAACTTGGTGGCTACTTTGGAGCTCGGCAAGCTCACACTCATCCCATGCCTAGCCCACGTCTTAAACTTAGTGGTTCAGCGGTTTCTCAAAACCTACCCCCTGAGCTACTTTTGAAGGTACGCGTGTGTGCACATTTCCGTGTCATCAACAGCTTCAGCCGGTCTGTCAACGCTGCAGCAGCGCTTGAAATTGCCAGTTCACCGGCCGTTGCGCGACGTGAGCACGCGCTGGAATTCCACGTTCCACATGTTGGCAGGCTTTGTGAACAGCAGAGGGCAGTAGTGGAATACCAGCTGCAACATGGTTGTCGCCTTTCCAGTCAGCTTCTGCTATTCACAAGCGAGGAGTGGGCATGGATGTCTGAGCTCTGTGAGGTTTTAAGAAACTTTGAGGAATCAACACAGATGGTGAGTGGTGATAACGCTATTATCAGCATAACCTTCCCACTTCTGTGTCTTCTAAAATGCTCGCTGGTCACAATTAAGGACAGCGCTTTGCATGTGGAAGAGGTGGAATTTGGGGAAGACATTACACAGGGTGATAGCCAGACCACCCTCAGTTCGTCTTCTCAGTGCAAATTAGACAATGAAGAGAAGGAGGAGCAGGAGACGGTTGCTTTATCTTTTAATTTTTGTAATTTTTATTTTACACTTTGTGTCCCCCATAAGGTCATACAAGACCTCTGGGGGACATTTAACTTCACAATTTTTTTTTTTTACTATTGATTTCTCCTGTAACTGGTGCCGACATACTGTAGTAGCCCTAGTTACAGGGGAAATACAGCCCCAGAGAGGCTGGACAGCAGAATACTGTGCTGCACAGTGTGCAGGGCTGATTGTGGTCTATGGAAGACCCGACTGCTCCTGCACTCTTCCGGCCCCAGCAGTCACATGACTACCAGGCCGGGACAGGCATAGCGCTTCCTGATCTGTATACAGCGATCTAGAAGACAGGGAAACCTGGGAACTGTCCCTGCCTTCCCTCTGGGTTGCCCTGCAGTCACTGACAGCAGGCCCCCCGCTCTGCAGCTGCACAATTAGCGTGCAGCTGCCATCTCTGAATCAATGTTTTAGAATGTCCATTTAGAGATAAACAACCGCCCATAGGACGTTTATATCCTATGGGCGGTCGGGAAGTGGTTAAAGCTCTATACAAGTTTATGATAGATAAAAATTGTAACATTGTTTCTGTTTAGGATGTGATTCTCCACTCCATCCATCCCATTAGAAGGTTGTACATAGTTCAGCTAGAAATTGTATATTAGGAGAGCAGTTAGAGTCCCTAGTTGTCTGCAGATAGGGACTAGCCCTTAGTAGAAGAGAATCTGCCAGACTGCATGAGTCACCAGAAGAAAACGCTGAGATGGGGATACTGTGATTCAGATCTTTGGTCACCAGCCCTGTGACCAGGGAGCCAAACGGTGGGCCAATAATTCTTTGAAAGAGAGGGACAGCTAGGCATCTCCTCAGCACAAAACCTTCTTCTTCCACAGGAGAGTGCAAAGGACTGATTACCAAAAATGCCCAGAGCACCCCTTGAAAGTTCAATTTGTGGACGAATCAGTCGCCTGGAAGGCTTTCTCCTCTCTCTCTCTTTTAAAATAGGGATTTGTGACTTCGTAGGGATTGTATGACTGTTTGCATTTTTACACCGCTCACTCCCATTACTAAAAGGGAGTAGAAAAATGGACGAGTTAGCTATGGTAATCAGTAGCGATGAGCGAATCGAAGTCGAATTTGTTTCGAATTTCAGGAAAAATTAGATTCTGAACGAATGCGAATTTCCTTGCGCTTCGTGGTAACGAATCGCAATTTTTCCTAACATGGCTGCTATCCGGCTACAATGGTGGCTAAAATGGCGGCAACACGTGTACGACGACATGGAGCAAGGAACTCTGGGAAGGTGGGATGACCCAAAATAGACGCAGTTCACATTTGGTGTTATTTGCGCTAAAAGCATTTATTGTCATATTTCTAGAGAAAAAGAGAAAAATATTTGCCGTTCACTTTTTCTGTTATTTATTTAAAAATCGTTTAGTGGCCTATTTTTCTATAATATGATAAATATATACGCAGTTCACTTTTGCTGTTATTTCCGCTGAAATAGTTTTGTTGCCAATTTCAAATCCTTTAGTTGCCTCTCAGTAAAAAAAGAAAAATATATTTGACGCTTTTAGGGGTGTTTTAATTTGCTTTTAATTTATTTAGTTCAGCTAAAAGTATGTCAGACATAGAAGTGCCAGGCCCTGCAGAGCGGAGTGTCAGAGGTGTAAATGATTCTGGCGCAGGCACAGGTCGCAGCAGAGTAAGGGGGCATGGCAGCAGGGGTTTCTTCCCAAGGCCTTAGGTCCACATGTCAGCTAGCGGTCGTGTCTTGACCAGCAACCCAGCCGTTCTTCATTGGTTGACTGGATCTTCGACTTCGTCGCAAGTGACAACAGCACCAGCAGCCTGAGTCTAGAGCAGCTGTCTTAACCCACCTAGTGGAGAAACTACTCACCAGCAGCAGCAGGTAGACCTGGAGCAGGACCTGAACCAGCAGGTGGTGGCATATTTGGACAGCACCCTGCCAGCCGTCATAGAAGATCCGCTGGACTACTGGGCAGCCAAACTGGATTTGTGGCCAGTAGTAATGAGCGGTAGGGGAAATATTCGAATTTGCGATATTTTGAATATTTTGTAAAATATTCATCATATATTCGCGAATTCGAGATTATATTCTTGATTTTGAAAATCGTTAATGTATTATTTGCGTAATGCGCGCAAAATACCGGCGTGGGTCACTTATGCGACAATTTTCTAGCTAGTATAAGTTTCCTGAGACTGGAGAAAATGGTTGGCAGAACATAACAATAGCTTTATATGCATATAGAGTGCTCCAATATACACTCACCTAAAGAATTATTAGGAACACCATACTAATACGGTGTTGGACCCCCTTTTGCCTTCAGAACTGCCTTAATTCTGCGTGGCATTGATTCAACAAGGTGCTGATAGCATTCTTTAGAAATGTTGGCCCATATTGATAGGATAGCATCTTGCAGTTGATGGAGACTTGAGGGATGCACATCCAGGGCACGAAGCTCCCGTTCCACCACATCCCAAAGATGCTCTATTGGGTTGAGATCTGGTGACTGTGGGGGCCATTTTACTACAGTGAACTCATTGTCATGTTCAAGAAACCAATTTGAAATGATTCGAGCTTTGTGACATGGTGCATTATCCTGCTGGAAGTAGCCATCAGAGGATGGGTACATGATGGTCATGAGGGATGGCCAAATTCAGACTCTACCATTTAAATTTCTCAACAGAAATCGAGACTCATCAGACCAGGGAACATTTTTACAGTCTTCAATAGTCCAATTTTGGTGAGCTTGTGCAAATTATACCCTCTTTTTCCTATTTGTAGTGGAGATGAGTGGTACCCGGTGGGGTCTTCTGCTGTTGTAGCCCATCCGCCTCAAGGTTGTGCATGTTGTGGCTTCACAAATGCTTTGCTGCATACCTCGGTTGTAACGAGTGGTTATTTCAGTCAACGTTGCTCTTCTATCAGCTTGAATCAGTCGACCCATTCTCCTCTGACCTCTAGCATCAACAAGGCATTTTCGCCCACAGGACTGCCGCATACTGGATGTTTTTCCCTTTTCACACCATTCTTTGTAAACCCTAGAAATGGTTGTGCGTGAAAATCCCAGTAACTGAGCAGATTGTGAAATACTTAGACCTGGCACCAACAACCATGCCACGCTCAAAATTGCTTAAATCCCCTTTCTCTCCCATTCTGACATTCAGTTTGGAGTTCAGGAGATTGTCTTGACCAGGACCACAACCCTACATGCATTGAAGCAACTGCCATGTGATTGGTTGACTAGATAATCGCATTAATGAGAAATAGAACAGGTGTTCCTAATTATTCTTTAGGTGGGTGTATTTGCGCTTGTGAATTTTCGGCAATTAATGATGCGCATATTTTTTCGCAATACGTGCAACTTGTGACATCACAGCACTATGTTTGTAGTATGTATGTATGGACAGCAGACTATACACTATAGATCAATCTAACCATCTCCCCCTCACTATCTGAATTATATATATATATAAGCTATCTAATGTAATACAACAAAGCACAGAGCACAGCAATGACACTGCTCTCTCTTTCATAACTGCAATAGACTTTAGAAAATATCTGCTGGGGAGGTTCTTATATAGTAAGGGGTAGGCAACTTTTCTATTGGTTGCTAAGCTGTGACAAAGCCTTCTCATTGGCCCACAAGCTAGAAGAAGGGAGGGAGTACCTGATGTGTACTGTGTAAAAAATAAAAATACGAATATATAGCACTATATTCTAAATATTCGCGAATTCTCAAAGTGCCGATATTCGCAATAAAAATTTGCTTTTCGAATAGCGGTAGGAGCAATATTCGAATTCACAATATTTCGCAAATATATGGTAGAATATTCATCATATATTCGCGAATATTCGTATTTGAGATATTCGTTTTATTGCGATAAATCTGCAATAAAAAAAATCGCATTATGCTAATTTTTATGCTAAAAAAAGGTGTTGGTCAAAAACGAGTATATAGCACCACAGAATATACTGCTATATAATCGTTTTTAGAATATTCGTAATTTTTTCCATCTGAACAAATGATTCCTCCCTGCTTAAAATGCTTGTGGTCAATGAGTCATTGGCCCACAAGCAAGAAGCAGGGAGGACTCATGACTTTAGATGTTGAAAAAAGACGAACATTCTAAAAAACTAATATATAGCACTATAGCGAATATATTCGTTTTGAAATTTTTTAGAATATTCGTCTTTTTTTTTTTATCCAAACAGTACAGTTAAACCCCTTTGGTATACTCCTCCCCACAAGCGTCCCCGTCACCATGGGAACGCCTGGTGGTTAGAATATACCATTGGATCTGAGTTATATCGTGAAAACTTAAATCCGATGGTATATTCTAACACAAAAGCCTTCCCATGGTGATGGGGACACTTGAAGTTAGAGTATACCAACAGGCGCATACATACTGGCCCCCTGCTGCCTGGCGGCACCTGACCTCTGACGGGGCACTGTGATCCACACAATTAACAGGGTGCTGCACCTGAGGGGTTAATTGTGCAGATCACAGCACCCTGTAAGAGGTCGGGTGCCGCCGGAAGCAGTGCACCCCCCCACTATTAAAATCATTCATGGGCAGTGCGCCCTAACCCCCCTTGCCAGTATTACAATCATTGGTGGCATTGTTAATAGTAATCAGCGCCTGTATATACCGTAATCTTATCTATAATTGTGGCATTGTTAATAGTAATCAGCGCTGTGTATTACTTACAACAAGCACTCGGTAGAAGAGAGGAGGCAGGCCGGGAGGACGGGCGCTGGCAGCGTGAGTCACTGCGTCACGCACCTGCGCCTCCCACTTTATGAATGAAGCAGGCGGTGCAGGCACGTGACGTAGTGACTCACGCTGCCAGCGCCCGTCCTCCCGGCCTGCCTCCTCCCTCCTCTCTTCTACCGAGCGCTTGTTGTAAGTAATACACAGCGCTGATTACTATTAACAATGCCACAATTATAGATAAGATTACGGTATATACAGGCGCTGATTACTATTAACAATGCCACAATTATACAGGGTGGGCCATTTATATGGATACACCTTAATAAAATGGGAATGGTTGGTGATATTAGCTTTCTGTTTGTGGCACATTAGTATATGTGAGGGGGGAAACTTTTCAAGATGGGTGGTGACTAGGGATGAGCGAACTCGAACTGTATAGTTCGGGTTCGTACCGAATTTTGGGGTGTCCGTGACACGGACCCGAACCCGGACATTTTCGTAAAAGTCCGGGTTCGGGTTCGGTGTTCGTCGCTTTCTTCGCGCTTTTGTGACGCTTTCTTGGCGCTTTTTGAAAGGCTGCAAAGCAGCCAATCAACAAGCGTCATACTACTTGCCCCAAGAGGCCGTCACAGCCATGCCTACTATTGGCATGGCTGTGATTGGCCAGAGCACCATGTGACCCAGCCTCTATTTAAGCTGGAGTCACATAGCGCCGCCCGTCACTCTGCTCTGATTAGCGTAGGGAGAGGTTGCGGCTGCGACAGTAGGGCGAGATTAGGCAGATTAACTCCTCCAAAGGACTTGATTAACTGATCGATCTGCAGCTGTGGATCATTGAGCTGCTGATCCTCAATTGCTCACTGTTTTTAGGCTGCCCAGACCGTTTGTCAGTCACATTTTTCTGGGGTGATCGGCGGCCATTTTGTGTCTTGTGGTGCGCCAGCACAAGCTGCGACCAAGTGCATTTAACCCTCAATGGTGTGGTTGTTTTTTGGCTAAAGCCTACATCAGGGTGAAGCTGTCACACCAAGTGCATTTAACCAGCAATAGTCTGTTCATTTTTTGGCCATATACAAAATCAGGGGCAAGCTGCGCCTGTCACCAAGTGCATTTAACCCTCAATGGTGTGGTTGTTTTTTGGCTAAAGCCTACATCAGGGTGAAGCTGTCACACCAAGTGCATTTAACCAGCAATAGTCTGTTCATTTTTTGGCCATATACAAAATCAGGGGCAAGCTGCGCCTGTCACCAAGTGCATTTAACCCTCAATGGTGTGGTTGTTTTTTGGCTAAAGCCTACATCAGGGTGAAGCTGTCACACCAAGTGCATTTAACCAGCAATAGTCTGTTCATTTTTTGGCCATATACAAAATCAGGGGCAAGCTGCGCCTGTCACCAAGTGCATTTAACCCTCAATGGTGTGGTTGTTTTCTGGCTAAAGCCTACATCAGGGTGAAGCTGTCACACCAAGTGCATTTAACCAGCAATAGTCTGTTTATTTTTTGGCCATATACTACATCAGGGGCAAGCTGCGCCCGTCACCAAGTGCATTTAACCCTCAGTAGTGTGGTTGGTCAAGCTGTGACACCAAGTGCATTTAACCAGCAATAGTCTGTTCATTTTTTGGCCATATACTACATCAGGGGCAAGCTGCGCCCGTCACCAAGTGCATTTAACCAGCAATAGTGTGGTTATTTTTTGGCCATATCCCAGTCTAATTCTGTCACTAAATCCATACCGGTCACCCAGCGCCTAAATACTAGGCCTCAAATTTATATCCCGCTAAATCTCTCGTTACCGCTGTCCTGTTGTAGCTGGGAAAGTTATTTAGTGTCCGTCAAAGCACATTTTTTGTTCTGGGTTGAAGTACAATTCCCAATTTAGCAATTTCATAATTTTGTGGTTTCTGCTATATCAGAGCTATTTGAAATCTATCCCTAAAAGGGTATATAATATTCAAGGTGCACATTGGGTCATTCAGAATAACTTCACACACACCCGCTACTGTGTATTTCCAAGTCTAATTCTGTCACTAAACCCATACCTGTCACCCAGCGCCTAAATACTAGGCCTCAAATTTATATCCTGCTAAATCTCTCGTTACCGCTGTACTGTTGTTGCTTGGAAAGATATTTAGTGTCCGTCAAAGCACATTTTTTGTTCTGGGTTGAAGTACAATTCCCAATTTAGCAATTTCATAATTTAGTGGTTTCTGCTATATCAGAGCTATTTGAAATCTATCCCTAAAAGGGTATATAATATTCAAGGTGCACATTGAATCATTCAGAATAACTTCACACACACCCGCTACTGTGTATTTCCAAGTCTAATTCTGTCACTAAACCCATACCTGTCACCCAGCGCCTAAATACTAGGCCTCAAATTTATATCCTGCTAAATCTCTCGTTACCGCTGTACTGTTGTTGCTTGGAAAGATATTTAGTGTCCGTCAAAGCACATTTTTTGTTCTGGGTTGAAGTACAATTCCCAATTTAGCAATTTCATAATTTAGTGGTTTCTGCTATATCAGAGCTATTTGAAATCTATCCCTAAAAGGGTATATAATATTCAAGGTGCACATTGGGTCATTCAGAATAACTTCACACACACCCGCTACTGTGTATTTCCAAGTCTAATTCTGTCACTAAACCCATACCTGTCACCCAGCGCCTAAATACTAGGCCTCAAATTTATATCCTGCTAAATCTCTCGTTACCGCTGTACTGTTGTTGCTTGGAAAGATATTTAGTGTCCGTCAAAGCACATTTTTTGTTCTGGGTTGAAGTACAATTCCCAATTTAGCAATTTCATAATTTAGTGGTTTCTGCTATATCAGAGCTATTTGAAATCTATCCCTAAAAGGGTATATAATATTCAAGGTGCACATTGGGTCATTCAGAATAACTTCACACACACCCGCTACTGTGTATTTTCAAGTCTAATTCTGTCACTAAACCCATACCTGTCACCCAGCGCCTAAATACTAGGCCTCAAATTTATATCCTGCTAAATCTCTCGTTACCGCTGTACTGTTGTTGCTGGGCAAGATATTTAGTGTCCGTCAAAGCACATTTTTTGTTCTGGGTTGAAATACAATTCCCAATTTAGCAATTTCATAATTTAGTGGTTTCTGCTATATCAGAGCTATTTGAAATCTATCCCTAAAAGGGTATATAATATTCAAGGTGCACATTGGGTCATTCAGAATAACTTCACACACACCCGCTACTGTGTATTTCCAAGTCTAATTCTGGCACTAAACCCATACCTGTCACCCAGCGCCTAAATACTAGGCCTCAAATTTATATCCCGCTAAATCTGTCCTTAGTGCTGTAGCTGGGCGAGTTATTTAGTGTCCGTTCAAGCACATTTCTTGTTCTGGGTTGAAATACAATTCCCAATTTAGCAATTTCATAATTTAGTGGTTTCTGCTATATCAGAGCTATTTGAAATCTATCCCTAAAAGGGTATATAATATTCAAGGTGCACATAGGGTCATTCAGAATAACTTCACACACCCGCTACTGTGCATTTCCAAATCTAATTCTGTCACTAAACCCATAGCTGTCACCCAGCGCCTAAATACTAGGCCTCAAATTTATATCCCGCTAAATCTCTCGTTACCGCTGTCCTGTTGTAGCTGGGAAAGTTATTTAGTGTCCGTCAAAGCACATTTTTTGTTCTGGGTTGAAGTACAATTCCCAATTTAGCAATTTCATAATTTAGTGGTTTCTGCTATATCAGAGCTATTTGAAATCTATCCCTAAAAGGGTATATAATATTCAAGGTGCACATTGGGTCATTCAGAATAACTTCACACACACCCGCTACTGTGTATTTTCAAGTCTAATTCTGTCACTAAACCCATACCTGTCACCCAGCGCCTAAATACTAGGCCTCAAATTTATATCCCGCTAAATCTCTCGTTACCGCTGTCCTGTTGTAGCTGGGAAAGTTATTTAGTGTCCGTCAAAGCACATTTTTTGTTCTGGGTTGAAATACAATTCCCAATTTAGCAATTTCATAATTTAGTCGTTTCTGCTATATCAGAGCTATTTGAAATCTATCCCTAAAAGGGTAGATCATATTGAAGGTGCACATAGGGTCATTCAGAATAACTTCACACACACGCTTCTGTGCATTTCCAAGTCTAATTCTGTCACTAAATCCATACCGGTCACCCAGCGCCTAAATACTAGGCCTCAAATTTATATCCCGCTGAATTTGAATACAATACATTGGGCCAAATAATATATTTGTTGTTGTGGTGAACCATAACAATGAGAAAAACATCTAGTAAGGGACGCGGACGTGGACATGGTCGTGGTGGTGTTAGTGGACCCTCTGGTGCTGGGAGAGGACGTGGCCGTTCTGCCACATCCACACGTCCTAGTGTACCAACTACCTCAGGTCCCAGTAGCCGCCAGAATTTACAGCGATATATGGTGGGGCCCAATGCCGTTCTAAGGATGGTAAGGCCTGAGCAGGTACAGGCATTAGTCAATTGGGTGGCCGACAGTGGATCCAGCACGTTCACATTATCTCCCACCCAGTCTTCTGCAGAAAGCGCACAGATGGCGCCTGAAAACCAACCCCATCAGTCTGTCACATCACCCCCATGCATACCAGGGAAACTGTCTCAGCCTCAAGTTATGCAGCAGTCTCTTATGCTGTTTGAAGACTCCGCTGGCAGGGTTTCCCAAGGGCATCCACCTAGCCCTTCCCCAGCGGTGAAAGACATAGAATGCACTGACGCACAACCACTTATGTTTCCTGATGATGAGGACATGGGAATACCACCTCAGCATGTCTCTGATGATGACGAAACACAGGTGCCAACTGCTGCGTCTTTCTGCAGTGTGCAGACTGAACAGGAGGTCAGGGATCAAGACTGGGTGGAAGACGATGCAGGGGACGATGAGGTCCTAGACCCCACATGGAATGAAGGTCGTGCCACTGACTTTCACAGTTCGGAGGAAGAGGCAGTGGTGAGACCGAGCCAACAGCGTAGCAAAAGAGGGAGCAGTGGGCAAAAGCAGAACACCCGCCGCCAAGAGACTCCGCCTGCTACTGACCGCCGCCATCTGGGACCGAGCACCCCAAAGGCAGCTTCAAGGAGTTCCCTGGCATGGCACTTCTTCAAACAATGTGCTGACGACAAGACCCGAGTGGTTTGCACGCTGTGCCATCAGAGCCTGAAGCGAGGCATTAACGTTCTGAACCTGAGCACAACCTGCATGACCAGGCACCTGCATGCAAAGCATGAACTGCAGTGGAGTAAACACCTTAAAACCAAGGAAGTCACTCAGGCTCCCCCTGCTACCTCTTCTGCTGCTGCCGCCTCGGCCTATTCTGCTGCTGCCGCCTCGGCCTCTTCCTCCGCCTCTGGAGGAACGTTGGCACCTGCCGCCCAGCAAACAGGGGATGTACCACCAACACCACCACCACCACCTCCGTCACCAAGCGTCTCAACCATGTCACACGCCAGCGTTCAGCTCTCCATCTCACAAACATTTGATAGAAAGCGTAAATTCCCACCTAGCCACCCTCGATCCCTGGCCCTGAATGCCAGCATTTCTAAACTACTGGCCTATGAAATGCTGTCATTTAGGCTGGTGGACACAGACAGCTTCAAACAGCTCATGTCGCTTGCTGTCCCACAGTATGTTGTTCCCAGCCGGCACTACTTCTCCAAGAGAGCCGTGCCTTCCCTGCACAACCAAGTATCCGATAAAATCAAGTGTGCACTGCGCAACGCCATCTGTGGCAAGGTCCACCTAACCACAGATACGTGGACCAGTAAGCACGGCCAGGGACGCTATATCTCCCTAACTGCACACTGGGTAAATGTAGTGGCAGCTGGGCCCCAGGCGGAGAGCTGTTTGGCGCACGTCCTTCCGCCGCCAAGGATCGCAGGGCAACATTCTTTGCCTCCTGTTGCCACCTCCTCCTTCTCGGCTTCCTCCTCCTCTTCTTCCACCTGCTCATCCAGTCAGCCACACACCTTCACCACCAACTTCAGCACAGCCCGGGGTAAACGTCAGCAGGCCATTCTGAAACTCATATGTTTGGGGGACAGGCCCCACACCGCACAGGAGTTGTGGCGGGGTATTGAACAACAGACCGACGAGTGGTTGCTGCCGGTGAGCCTCAAGCCCGGCCTGGTGGTGTGTGATAATGGGCGAAATCTCGTTGCAGCTCTGGGACTAGCCAATTTGACGCACATCCCTTGCTTGGCGCATGTGCTGAATTTGGTGGTGCAGAAGTTCATTCACAACTACCCCGACATGTCAGAGCTGCTGCATAAAGTGCGGGCCGTCTGTTCGCGCTTCCGGCGTTCACATCCTGCTGCTGCTCGCCTGTCTGCGCTACAGCGTAACTTCGGCCTTCCCGCTCACCGCCTCATATGCGACGTGCCCACCAGGTGGAACTCCACCTTGCACATGCTGGACAGACTGTGCGAGCAGCAGCAGGCCATAGTGGAGTTTCAGCTGCAGCACGCACGGGTCAGTCGCACTACAGAACAGCACCACTTCACCACCAATGACTGGGCCTCCATGCGAGACCTGTGTGCCCTGTTGCGCTGTTTCGAGTACTCCACCAACATGGCCAGTGGCGATGACACCGTTATCAGCGTTACAATACCACTTCTATGTCTCCTTGAGAAAACACTTAGGGCGATGATGGAAGAGGAGGTGGCCCAGGAGGAGGAGGAGGAGGAGGAGGAAGAGGGGTCATTTTTAGCACTTTCAGGCCAGTCTCTTCGAAGTGACTCAGAGGGAGGTTTTTGGCAACAGCAGAGGCCAGGTACAAATGTGGCCAGCCAGGGCCCACTACTGGAGGACGAGGAGGACGAGGATGAGGAGGAGGTGGAGGAGGATGAGGATGAAGCATGGTCACAGCGGGGTGGCACCCAACGCAGCTCGGGTCCATCACTGGTGCGTGGCTGGGGGGAAAGGCAGGACGATGACGATACGCCTCCCACAGAGGACAGCTTGTCCTTACCCCTGGGCAGCCTGGCACACATGAGCGACTACATGCTGCAGTGCCTGCGCAACGACAGCAGAGTTGCCCACATTTTAACCTGTGCGGACTACTGGGTTGCCACCCTGCTGGATCCACGCTACAAAGACAATGTGCCCACCTTACTTCCTGCACTGGAGCGTGATAGGAAGATGCGCGAGTACAAGCGCACGTTGGTAGACGCGCTACTGAGAGCATTCCCAAATGTCACAGGGGAACAAGTGGAAGCCCAAGGCCAAGGCAGAGGAGGAGCAAGAGGTCGCCAAGGCAGCTGTGTCACGGCCAGCTCCTCTGAGGGCAGGGTTAGCATGGCAGAGATGTGGAAAACTTTTGTCAACACGCCACAGCTAACTGCACCACCACCTGATACGCAACGTGTTAGCAGGAGGCAACATTTCACTAACATGGTGGAACAGTACGTGTGCACACCCCTCCACGTACTGACTGATGGTTCGGCCCCATTCAACTTCTGGGTCTCTAAATTGTCCACGTGGCCAGAGCTAGCCTTTTATGCCTTGGAGGTGCTGGCCTGCCCGGCAGCCAGCGTTTTGTCTGAACGTGTATTCAGCACGGCAGGGGGCGTCATTACAGACAAACGCAGCCGCCTGTCTACAGCCAATGTGGACAAGCTGACGTTCATAAAAATGAACCAGGCATGGATCCCACAGGACCTGTCCGTCCCTTGTCCAGATTAGACATTAACTACCTCCCCATAACCATATATTATTGGACTCCAGGGCACTTCCTCATTCAATCCTATTTTTATTTTCATTTTACCATTATATTGCGATGCTACCCAAAGTTGAATGAACCTCTCCTCTGCCTGTGTGCTAGGCCTAAATATATGCCAATGGACTGTTGCAGTGGTGGCTGACATGAAGCCTGATTCTCTGCTATGACATGCAGACTAATTCTCTGCTGACATGAAGCCAGATTGTCTGTTACGGGACCTCTCTCCTCTGCCTGGGTGCTGGGCCTAAATTTATGACAATGGACTGTTGCAGTGGTGGCTGACGTGAAGCCTCATTCTCTGCTATGACATGCAGACTGATTCTCTGCTGTCATGAAGCCAGATTGTCTGTTACGGGACCTCTCTGCTCTGCCTGTGTGCTAGGCCTAAATATATGCCAATGGACTGTTGCAGTGGTGGGTGACGTGAAGCCTGATTCTCTGCTATGATATGAAGACTGATTCTCTGCTGACATGAAGCCAGATTGTCTGTTACGGGACCTTTCTCCTCTGCCTGGGTTCTGGGCCTAAATTTATGAAAATTGACTCTTACAGTGGTGGGTGACGTGAAGCCTGATTCTCTGCTATGATATGAAGACTGATTCTCTGCTGACATGAAGCCAGATTGTCTGTTACGGGACCTTTCTCCTCTGCCTGGGTTCTGGGCCTAAATTTATGAAAATTGACTCTTACAGTGGTGGGTGACGTGAAGCCTGATTCTCTGCTATGATATGAAGACTGATTCTCTGCTGACATGAAGCCAGATTCTCTGTTACGGGACCTCTCTCCTCTGCCTGGGTGCTGGGCCTAAATTTATGACAATGGACTGTTGCAGTGGTGGCTGACGTGAAGCCTGATTCTCTGCTATGACATGCAGACTGATTCTCTGCTGTCATGAAGCCAGATTGTCTGTTACGGGACCTCTCTGCTCTGCCTGTGTGCTAGGCCTAAATATATGCCAATGGACTGTTGCAGTGGTGGGTGACGTGAAGCCTGATTCTCTGCTATGATATGAAGACTGATTCTCTGCTGACATGAAGCCAGATTGTCTGTTACGGGACCTTTCTCCTCTGCCTGGGTTCTGGGCCTAAATTTATGAAAATTGACTCTTACAGTGGTGGGTGACGTGAAGCCTGATTCTCTGCTATGATATGAAGACTGATTCTCTGCTGACATGAAGCCAGATTGTCTGTTACGGGACCTTTCTCCTCTGCCTGGGTTCTGGGCCTAAATTTATGAAAATTGACTCTTACAGTGGTGGGTGACGTGAAGCCTGATTCTCTGCTATGATATGAAGACTGATTCTCTGCTGACATGAAGCCAGATTCTCTGTTACGGGACCTCTCTCCTCTGCCTGGGTGCTGGGCCTAAATTTATGACAATGGACTGTTGCAGTGGTGGCTGACGTGAAGCCTGATTCTCTGCTATGACATGCAGACTGATTCTCTGCTGTCATGAAGCCAGATTGTCTGTTACGGGACCTCTCTCCTCTGCCTGTGTGTGTGCTAGGCCTAAATATATGCCAATGGACTGTTGCAGTGGTGGGTGACGTGAAGCCTGATTCTCTGCTATGATATGAAGACTGATTCTCTGCTGACATGAAGCCAGATTGTCTGTTACGGGACCTTTCTCCTCTGCCTGGGTTCTGGGCCTAAATTTATGAAAATTGACTCTTACAGTGGTGGGTGACGTGAAGCCTGATTCTCTGCTATGACATGCAGACTGATTCTCTGCTGACATGAAGCCAGATCCTCTGTTACGGGACCTCTCTCCTCTGCCTGTGTGTGTGCTGGGCATAAATATATGCCAATGGACTGTTGCAGTGGTGGCTGACGTGAAGCCTCATTCTCTGCTATGACATGCAGACTGATTCTCTGCTGACATGAAGCCAGATTCTCTGTTACGGGACCTCTCTCCTCTGCCTGTGTGTGTGCTGGGCCTAAATATATGCCAATGGACTGTTGCAGTGGTGGCTGACGTGAAGCCTCATTCTCTGCTATGACATGCAGACTGATTCTCTGCTGACATGAAGCCAGATTGTCTGTTACGGGACCTCTCTCCTCTGCCTGGGTGCTGGGCCTAAATATATGCCAATGGACTGTTGCAGTGGTGGCTGACGTGAAGCCTCATTCTCTGCTATGACATGCAGACTAATTCTCTGCTGACATGAAGACAGATTCTCTGTTACGGGACCTCTCTCCTCTGCCTGGGTGCCGGGGCCTAAATATCTGAGAATGGACTGTTCCAGTGGTGGGTGACGGGAAGCCAGATTCTCTGCTATGGAACCTCTCTCCAATTGATTTTGGTTAATTTTTATTTATTTAATTTTTATTTTAATTCATTTCCCTATCCACATTTGTTTGCAGGGGATTTACCTACATGTTGCTGCCTTTTGCAGCCCTCTAGCTCTTTCCTGGGCTGTTTTACAGCCTTTTTAGTGCCGAAAAGTTCGGGTCCCCATTGACTTCAATGGGGTTCGGGTTCGGGACGAAGTTCGGATCGGGTTCGGATCCCGAACCCGAACATTTCCGGGATGTTCGGCCGAACTTCTCGAACCCGAACATCCAGGTGTTCGCTCAACTCTAGTGGTGACCATGGTGGCCATTTTGAAGTCGGACATTTTGAATCCAACTTTTGTTTTTTCAATAGGAAGAGGGTCATGTGACACATCAAACCTATTGGGAATTTCACAAGAAAAACAATGGTGTGCTTGGTTTTAACGTAACTTTATTCTTTCATGAGTTATTTACAAGTTTATGACCACTTATAAAATGTGTTCAATGTGCTGCCCATTGTGTTGGATTGTCAATGCAACCCTCTTCTCCCACTCTTCACACACTGATAGCAACACCGCAGGAGAAATGCTAGCACAGGCTTCCAGTATCCGTAGTTTCAGGTGCTGCACATCTCGTATCTTCACAGCATATGCTGTAGATAAGATTACGGTATATACAGTGAGCCGGGCCCATGTAGTAGAAAACAGTCACTGCACGGGCCACGCTGTCATTATAAAACCAGATGCGACCCCCACCCCTGTATTGGGGGTCATTCACACTACAAGGACACTGTTGTGGAGGGGATCTGTGGATGACACATAGCATAAGATGCTACCCCCCCATAACAGTGTCATCCACAGATCCCCATAACAGTGCCATCCAGAGACCCCAATAAGAGCCATCCAGAGATCCCCATAACAGTGTCACCCACAGATCCCCATAACAGTGTCACCCACAGATCCCCATAACAGTGTCACCCACAGATCCCCCATAATAGTGTCACCCACAGATCCCCATAACAGTGTCCTTAACAGATCCCCATAACAGTGTCCTTAACAGATCCCCCATAATAGTGTCATCCACAGACCACCATTAGTTCAAAACCCACCAAAAGCACACCTTTTTGTTCAAAATACAGGGAGTGCAGAATTATTAGGCAAGTTGTATTTTTGAGGATTCATTTTATTATTGAACAACAACCATGTTCTCAATGAACCCAAAAAACTCATTAATATCAAAGCTGAATATTTTTGGAAGTAGTTTTTAGTTTGTTTTTAGTTTTAGCTATTTTAGGGGGATATCTGTGTGTGCAGGTGACTATTACTGTGCATAATTATTAGGCAACTTAACAAAAAACAAATATATACCCATTTCAATTATTTATTTTTACCAGTGAAACCAATATAACATCTCAACATTCACAAATATACATTTCTGACATTCAAAAACAAAACAAAAACAAATCAGTGACCAATATAGCCACCTTTCTTTGCAAGGACACTCAAAAGCCTGCCATCCATGGATTCTGTCAGTGTTTTGATCTGTTCACCATCAACATTGCGTGCAGCAGCAACCACAGCCTCCCAGACACTGTTCAGAGAGGTGTACTGTTTTCCCTCCTTGTAAATCTCACATTTGATGATGGACCACAGGTTCTCAATGGGGTTCAGATCAGGTGAACAAGGAGGCCATGTCATTAGATTTTCTTCTTTTATACCCTTTCTTGCCAGCCACGTTGTGGAGTACTTGGACGCGTGTGATAGAGCATTGTCCTGCATGAAAATCATGTTTTTCTTACCTTGCAGACTTCTTCCTGTACCACTGCTTGAAGAAGGTGTCTTCCAGAAACTGGCAGTAGGACTGGGAGTTGAGCTTGACTCCATCCTCAACCCAAAAAGGCCCCACAAGCTCATCTTTGATGATACCAGCCCAAACCAGTACTCCACCTCCACCTTGCTGGCGTCTGAGTCGGACTGGAGCTCTCTGCCCTTTACCAATCCAGCCATCTGGCCAACCAAGACTCACTCTCATTTCATCAGTCCATAAAACCTTAGAAAAATCAGCTTTTAAAAAAAAGTTTCAGCTTGTGTGTCTTGTTCAGTGGTGGTCGTCTTTCAGCCTTTCTTACCTTGGCCATGTCTCTGAGTATTGCACACCTTGTGCTTTTGGGCACTCCAGTGATGTTGCAGCTCTGAAATATGGCCAAACTGGTGGCAAGTGGCATCTTGGCAGCTGCACGCTTGACTTTTCTCAGTTCATGGGCAGTTATTTTGCGCCTTGGTTTTTCCACACGCTTCTTGCGACCCTGTTGACTATTTTGAATGAAACGCTTGATTGTTCGATGATCACGCTTCAGAAGCTTTGCAATTTTAAGAGTGCTGCATCCCTCTGCAAGATATCTCACTATTTTTGACTTTTCTGAGCCTGTCAAGTCCTTCTTTTGACCCATTTTGCCAAAGGAAAGGAAGTTGCCTAATAATTATGCACACCTGATATAGGGTGTTGATGTCATTAGACCACACCCCTTCTCATTACAGAGATGCACATCACCTAATATGCTTAATTGGTAGTAGGCTTTCGAGCCTATACAGCTTGGAGTAAGACAACATGCATAAAGAGGATGATGTGGTCAAAATACTCATTTGCCTAATAATTCTGCACTCCCTGTATTATTTTTCTTATTTTCCTCCTCAAAAACCTAGGTGCGTCTTATGGGCAGGTGCGTCTCATAGGGCGAAAAATACGGTAATACTGGGGTGGAAGGGCGGATTGAGGGCGCACTGCCAGCAATGATTAATACTGGGGAGGGAGGGGGGATTGAGGGGGCACTGCCACCAATGATTGTAATACTGGTGGGGGGGGGGGGTTAGGGCGCACTGCCAGCAATGATTAATACTGGTGGGGGGGTTAGGGCGCACTGCCCATGAATGATTTTAATAGTGGGGGGGGGGGCGCACTGCTGCCCGACGGAACGCTATAGTGCTATATATTTGTTTTTTAGACTATTCGTCTTTTTTCAACATCTAAAGTCATGATTCCTCCCTGCTTTTTGCTTGTGGGCCAATGACTCATTGACCCACAAGCATTTTAAGCAGGAAGGAATCATTTGTTCAGATGGAAAAAATGACAAATATTCGATATAACGAATATATAGCAGTATATTTGTAATATTCGCAAATTATCGAAGTTGCGATATTCGCATTTAATATTCGCTATTCAAATATTCACGCTCAACACTACTCAACACTACCGGCCAGTAGTGTGGCATCAGAGCGGGTGTTTAGTGCGGTGGGGACCAAGTTACCCCAAGAAGAACTCGCCTGTCCACCCAAAATGTGTAGAGACTTACTTTTATCAAGATGAATCAGGCATGGACCAGCCAGGATTTCCACCCACCAATGCCTGATGCATCAGATTAGATCAACCATCTCCACACAATGGCTCCTGATGCTGCCATCTCCACACTATGTCACCTTGCCACTCTGTGGTATCATGCTCCTGCTGCCATGTCCACACTATGTCACCTTGCCACTCTGTGGCCTCCTGATGCTGCCATCTCCACACTATGTCACAGTGCCACTTTGTGGCCTCCTGATGCTGCCATGTCCACACTATGTCACCTTGCCACTCTGTGGTATCATGCTGCTGCTGCTTTTGCTGCCATCTCTACATTATGTCACCTTGCCACTTTGTGACCTCCTTATGCAGCCATGTCCACACTATTTGACCATGACACTCTGTGGTATCATGCTGCTGCTGTTGTTGCCATCTCCGCACTATGTCACCTTGCCACTCTGTGGCCTCCTGATGCTGCCATCTCCAAACTATGTCACCGTTCCACTCTGTGGCCTATCATACTGCTGCTCTCAGCTCCACACTTTGTCTTTGTGCCACTCTGTCGCCTCCTAATGCTGCTGTAACTTCCAGACCCTGTCATTGTGCCACTTGGTGGTCTCCTCATGCTGCTTCTATCTCACCACTATGTTATAGGGCCACTCTGTGGACTTATCATGCTGTTACCACCGACCCCACTCTATGGCGGGGTCGCTATTGTCCTTGTTTGGCCTTCTTGAAATCACCATTTATTTGACCTTTCCTCTGATCTGTCAGAAGGAAGAAAAAATGAGATGCACAATGGATCCTGTCTGTGTAGCAGCTGTAAGGCCTGTATGGTCCAATCAGAATTGGCTTATGATTTGGTAGCCAAAAGCAGGAGTGGGTACAAAACACAGAAGACATGCAAATATTACCTTTACGTGTCATCTCTGTTTTATATCCACTCCTGTTTTTTTTTTTGCATTACCAATATTAATGGATTACTGACCAAATGCTGACCGAGTGAAGGCGGATGCTCCCCAGACAGGATCCGTTTTATTGTGGGTTATAGAACTTCTGACGGATCAGAGGAAGGGCAAAATAATCAGTGACTTCAACACAAACTTACTGCTGACACCCTCTCCACTCTGTCAGGGGGGGGGGGGGGGGGGGCTCTACTTGTATAAGCGTGTAACAGAACAGGTTCTGTAGACATCTATGAGGAATCAGCTGGTGACGGTGTAAAAGGAGTGCGCTTCTTCTTGACGCTAACATTGACCTGTGAGGCTGAGTTCACACTTGAGTTATTTGGTCAGTTTTGGCTCCGTAACTGCCCAAATACGGAAGTGAAGTGTGCAGTGATTCTAAGAGCGCCGCCTGTCATCTGCGTGTCATACTGACTCACAGTATTGTTTCACTACCACAGCAGACTCTCTATTACTGCAAGGCACAGTGTTCTTCACCCATATAAAGGCTCTATGCAGCCTGGAAATAGTCATTTTTTATCGCGATTCATCGCAAATATATTCAGATCGAATCAAATCTGCGGCGAATCTGCAAAATTGCATTTTTGAGAAATTCTCTCATCTCTAGTAAACAGTCTTACTTCAGATTTATCAACTGAGACTTTTTTTAAAGTTGCAAAAATTGTCAAAACCTTCCGTTTTGCAACTGTTAGTATATTTTTTCCTGCTGTGTCATCTGTTTTCGTGCTTTTTTCAAGCTCATAAAAGAAACTAAAACTGAACAATAATACACAGCATCGCAGTCACCATTGAGTAATTGACAATTCTCCAGTGGGGTTCAGTTCTAGAGATAAGGAAATGTATTCTGTTAAGGCCTCTTTCACACTATTGTTTTTTTTTACGTTTTGCGGACCGTTTTTTTTTGCGTTCCGTATATGGTCCGTATACGGAACTATTCATTTCAATGGGTCCGCAAAAAAAACGGAATGTACTCCGTATGCATTCCGTTTCCGTGTTTCCATATTTCCGTTCCATGCAAAGATAGAACATGTCCTATATTTGGCCGCAAATCACGTTCCGTGGTTCCATTAAAGTCAATGTGTCTGCAAAAAACCCGGAATGCATCCTTATGTCTTCCGTATCCGTTCCGTTTTTTGCGGAACCAGCTATTGAAAATGTTATGCCCAGCCCAATTTCTTCTATGTAAATACTGTATACTGTATATGCCATACAGAAAAATGGAACGGAAAAATGGAACCACAACGGAAACAAAAAATGGAACAAAGGATCCGTGAAAAACGGACCGCAAAACACTAAAATAGCCATACGGTAGTGTGAAAGAGGCATAAGAATGGAATTTGACCCAAATTTTTCAAAATATTGAGATTTGGTAGAACCTGAATTTTTTGTTATTTGATTCACACGCATTTTATAAGCCACTATTCAGATCGAAAGACATGAATAAAAGAGGAAGAAGGAGGATCACATGACCCCTGGAAGCTTGTGTGTTTAACCCTTAGGTTTCCAGCATGCACAGCACTGAGTGAGTCTTTAAACATGGCGCCCGCTTGCATGTGCAGCAGGCATCATAGCCAATGGCTCTCTGCTGTTTCAAACAGCAGAGGCCCGTGGGTCGTGTCTGTGACCAGTAATGCATATTGACGGCATTTAAGCATTGAGATGCTGTGGTCAAGTTTGATGATCAGGGAAGCCAGTCATTGATTCTAATATGCTGAGTCTCTCTGAGTAGACCCAGTGTATTACAGTTGCAATTCATATGTTGGCCAGTAGGTGGCAGGCAAACAGAGGATAACAGCAATTTGAACTTATAGTGTAGTTCTATGGGAATACAGTATAAGCCATAAAAAAACAAGTTAGTGGATGTTCTATCCTCCTAGAGGGGAAACTAAAACGTTTTTTATTTTGTTTTAAATGTACAGTACAGACCAAAAGTTTGGACACACCTTCTCATTCAAAGAGTTTTCTTTATTTTCATGACTATGAAAATTGTAGATTCACACTGAAGGCATCAAAACTATGAATTAACACATGTGGAATTATATACATAACAAAAAAGTGTGAAACAACAGAAAATATGTCATATTCTAGGTTCTTCAAAGTAGCCACCTTTTGCTTTGATTACTGCTTTGCACACTCTTGGCATTCTCTTGATGAGCTTCAAGAGGTAGTCACCTGAAATGATTTTCACAGGTGTGCCCTGTCAGGTTTAATAAGTGGGATTTCTCGCCTTATAAATGGGGTTGGGACCATCAGTTGCCTTGTGGAGAAGTCAGGTGGATACACAGCTGATAGTCCTACTGAATAGACTGTTAGGCCCCTTTCTCACGGGCGTTGCGGGAAAATGTGCGGGTGCATTGCGGGAACACCCGCGATTTTTCCACGCGAGTGCAAAACATTGTAATGCGTTTTGCACTCGCGTGAGAAAAATCGCGCGTGTTTGGTACCCAAACCAGAACTTCTTCACAGAAGTTCAGGTTTAGGATCGATGTTCTGTAGATTGTATTTTTTTCCCTTATAACATGGTTATAAGGGAAAATAATAGCATTCTGAATACAGAATGCATAGTAAAATTGCGCTGGAAGGGTTAAAAAAAATAAAAAATAATTTAACTCACCTTAATCCACTTGCTCGCGTAGCCCGGCATCTCCTTCTGGCTCCTTTGCTGAACAGGACCTGGGGTGAGCATTAAATACATGAACAGGACCTGTGATGACGTCATGATCCATCACATGATCTTTTACCATGGTGATGGATCATGTGATGACTGTGACGTCACCAAAGGTCCTTGTTACTGCACAAAGCTCAGATGAAGACAGAAGGAGATGCCGGGCTACGCGAGCAAGTGGATTAGGGTGAGTTAATTTTTTTTAATTTTTTTTTTAACCCTTCCAGCGCAATTTTACTATGCATTCTGTATTCAGAATGCTATTATTTCCCCTTATAACCATGTTATAAGGGAAAATAATAATGATCGGGTCTCCATCCCGATCGTCTCCTAGCAACCGTGCGTGAAAATCGCACCGCATCCGCACTTGCTTGCAGATGCTTGCGATTTTCACGCAACCCCATTCACTTCTATGGGGTCTGCGTTGCGTGGATTATCTCACCGCAACGCACAAAGAGGAGCATGCTGCGATTTTCACGCAACGCATAAGTGATGCATGAAAATCACCGCTCATGTGAACAGCCCCATAGAAATGAATGGGTCGGTATTTGCTGGTGACACTGTTGGGGATTTATTCAAAATTTAAGGCATATTGACCCAACATGGCTACCACAGCATCTTGCAGCGGCATGCAATTCCATCCGGTTTGCGTTTAGTTGGACCATCATTTATTTTTCAACAGGACAATGACCCCAAACACACCTCCAGGCTGTGTAAGGGCTATTTGACCATGAAGGAGAGTGATGGGGTGCTGCGCCAGATGACCTGTCCTCCACAGTCACCGAACCTGAACCCAATCGAGATGGTTTGGGGTGAGCTGGACCGCAGAGTGAAGGCAAAAGGTCCAACAAGTGCTAAGCATCTCTGGGAACTCCTTCAAGACTGTTGGAAGACCATTTCAGGTGACTACCTCTTGAAGCTCATCAAGAGAATGCCAAGAGTGTGCAAAGCAGTAATCAAAGCAAAAGGTGGCTACTGAAGAACCTAGAATATGACATATTTTCAGTTGTTTCACACTTTTTTGTTATGTATATAATTCTACATGTGTTAATCTATAGTTTTGATGCCTTCAGTGTGAATCTACAATTTTCATAGTCATGAAAATAAAGACAACTCTTTGAATGAGAAGGTGTGTCCAAACTTTTGGTCTGTACTGTATATAAACATATATAAACATTTAAATCACCCACTTTTCCCTAGAATAAAAAATAAATACATAAACAATAAAAGCATATAGGATGGACATCTGAAAATGCCCTTACTATTAAAATCTAAAAATATTTATCCCATACGGAAAATAGCGTATCAAAATGGCAGATTCGTCATTTTTTCATCGCTTCTCTTACCCAATTTTTTAAAATAAAATGTGATCAAAAAGTCACACACACTACAATATGGCAATTTTCAAAGTTTTTACTGGTTTTATTATTTTTTCAGTATTAAAACACAAGAAAACCTATGCATATTGGTTATCATTGTGATCATACTGAGAATGAAAATCAAAGGTCAGTTTTTCCACATAGAGAAAGCCATAGGGACAAAACACATAAAAATGTGGCGGAATTTTTTTTTTTTTTCCAATTTCACCCCATTTGGATTTTTTTTCCCCGCGTTTTACTACACTGTATGTCATATTAAATGGAGTCATTAGAAAGTAAACAACAAAAAACAAGCCCTCATACAGCTATGTGAACGGAAAAGTAAAAAAGTTATGACTCCTGCAAGAGAGGGAAGAAAATTGAAAACGCAATTGTGAAAAAAAACATGGGATTTTTAAGTACCGGCAAGCATCTACCACAATCCCAAACATTTTTAGACTTTTTTTTTATAAAGCATGAAAATTCTGACAGTGCAGTGTGTTATGAAACAGGCTCTTACCACTGTAGTATCCATTTACCCACAATAAATGCTATGCTGGAGATAAATAGCTTGAATAGGGTTGGATACAATCCTAGAAGATCTCAGAGTGTCCTACATGACTTTTCATTTGAGCACTTTCGATTTGAGTCAAATTTTATCTGGGTCAAACTTGCTCGCCTCCTTTTAATTATTTCACTGACCCATTGACTTGAACAGGCAAGTTCTGCATGAAAAAAATGCATGTCCTGCATATGTTTGGGTTTGTTTTTCACACAGACCAGAGGCATAGCTACCTGGAGGGAATGGGGGAGCAGCTGCTTGGGCACACTAAGGGTACAGATGCTCTATTATTTCAGTAAAATAAACTGTCTAGGGTCAGAAAACGGTTAGTGTAGCAGTTCTAGGAATGGCTTTACTCACCGCTCCCTGTTCTACATCAGGTCACAGTGCAGCTCAGGCACCTGAAGGAAGATTGCAGAGGACCAGGATCGACAGCAGCGCCCAGAGCATAAGAAGAAGAGTATGGTCTGAGGTCTTCATATAGAGGATGTTGGGGTGGGAATTATAGAGAATGAAAGGGGTTTAAAAGATTTGGGGGTTGGATCTGGAGGCTGAATTAATTTAGTACTATGATTTGGCATATGATTTGGGGGTCTATAGGAATTTGGGAACTGATTTACAGTCTGTATGACTTTGGGAGCTGAACTGGGGTCTGTATGAATTAGGGGAGTGATTAGAGGTCTAATATGGTGTATATATGCTGATTTGGGGTCTGAGCTGAGGTCTGTAAGAATTGGGGTGCTGATTTGGGGTCTGATCTGGGGTATGAATTTGGCATTTGAGCTCAGGGCTTATATATATGTAGGCTGATCTGCCGAAAAAGTGCAGGGTACTGCGGCGAGATACATTATTGATTATACAACCCCTTTAATAGTAATGTCTGAGATGTAAAGTAGATGTAGATAAATGCTAATTGTGATGTCTATAACCAGACCCCATTGACTATCATTGGATCCAGAAGAGATCTGGATGCTTTCTGGCATCAGTTCACTGATTTTCATCTGGCCTTAACCTGGTGACGCTCTTCCCGCTAACCAGCCGTATCCCATTATAGTCAATGGGCTTTGGCGGTACATGGCTCTATCCGGCTGGATGGATCTATCGACAGGTGTCGAAGCAGCCTCAGAACTTTTAGGTTTTTCTAAACTTTTTCTGTAATTATTCTATAATTATCACCATATAAACAGCAATGTATTGATTTGGATCTAGTATTTTTCCCTTTTAACTTTCCTCCATGAAATGTCATATGTATCTTCTGTCACGTCACACGCCATCTATATGTAGATTTGATTCAACATTCAGAAGAACTTTTAATGTGCTACATGGCATTTAAATAAAGTGTTTGATGGATAATAAATTAAACCCAGGAAGTTTTAGAAAGTTTTAATGCTCATTACCGATTCCAGGCAGTGTACATTAACAGTTAACCTCAGATCATCCCTTTTTTAATGAATCTCATTGGGAATAGGTCTATATTTAAATAGCTTTCTCTGTGATCATTTAAGTACCACTTTTTTTTTCCATATTGTGGAGGTTTATATGGACTTTCATTTTTTCACATTAAATATAAAGGAATGGCACATGATTTACATCCTGATATATCATTTCCCATTGAACGTTTTAAAGGGAAATAGACTTTTATGACTTTATTACCACCTGTTTCTGTCTTATAAAAGGAATCCATTTAGGATTACAATCAATGTCAAGATTTATTAGGGACATGTGAAGACCAGGTCAGTGGTGGGAAGTCAGTGGATGGGAGTATGTGAAACAACTTTAACTCTTTAAATTGGATCCATCAGGTCATTTGCTAGAAGAGTGTATGCCGAACTAGGTGATATATTTAGGGATGAGCGAACCAGAACTGCAAAGTTTGGGTTCGTACCGAACTTTACGAGTTCGGGTTCCCGGACCCGAACCTGGACTTTTTCAATGATGTCCGGGTTCGGTGTTCAGGTGATTTTATTATATTATGTTATAACATAGTTATATAGGAAAATGATAGCATTATTAAGACAAAATGCGAAACAATATGGCCATTTAGGGGTTTAAAAAAACAGCTCACCTTATCCACTCGATCGTGCTGCAGCAGCTTCTTCTATCTTCACTGAACAGGACCTGCCAAAGAACCTATGAGGTGCGCCATGACGTCACCGCGCTCTATCGCAGGTCCTTCGGCAGGTCCTGTTTAGTGAAGATAGAAGAAGTTGCTGCAGCGTGATCAAGTAGATGTGGTGAGTTGTTTTTTTTGTTTTTAACTCCAAAATGGCCATATGTTTTGCATTCTGTCTTAAGAATGCTGTTATTTTCCGATATAACCATGTTATAACAGAAAGGCCCCTTTCACACGGACAAGTATTCCGCGTGGATGCGATGCGTGAGGTGAACGCATTGCACCCGCACTGAATCCCGACCCATTCATTTCTATGGGGCTGTTCACATGAGCGGTGATTTTCACGCATCACTTGTGGGTTGCGTGAAAATCGCAAGCATCCGCAAGCAAGTGCAGATGCGGTGCGATTTTCACACACTGTTGCTAGAAGATGATCGGGATGGAGACCCGATCATTATTATTTTTTCTTATAACATGGTTATAAGGGAAAATAATAGCATTCTTAATACAGAATGCATAGTAAAAGATCATGTGATGACCGGAGTGACCACCGGTGATCACCAAAGGTCCTGTTACTGCACACAGCTAAGATGAAGACAGAAGGAGATGCCGGGCTGCGCGATCAAGTGGATTAAGGTGAGTTAAATATTTTTATTTATTTTTTTAACCCCTCCAGCGCTATTGTACTATGCATTCTGTATTCAGAATGCTATTATTTTCCCTTATAACCATGTTATAAGGGAAAATAATACAATCTACAGAACACCGATCCCAAGCCCGAACTTCTGTGGAGAAGTTTGGGTTTGGGTACCAAACACGCGCGATTTCTCTCACGCGAGTGCAAAACGCATTACAATGTTTTGCACTCGCGCGGAAAAATTGTGCGTGTTCCCGCAACGCACCCGCACATTTTCCCGCAACGCCCATGTGAAACCAGCCAAAATAATAAAGTTCAGTTCGGGTCCCCATTGGCTTCAATGGGGTTCAGGGTCAAGTTCAGGTTTTTTTCTACAAGTGGGCAGAGAAATAAAGGACTGAGGATAGACTGCATTCTTTATGGTTCAGCAGTAAAAGCAGGCATCAAAAGTTTTCTCTATAATTCCGCAGGGGAAGCAGAACTCACATGCTTTGTCTATGATTTGGGGAAGCACAGCTCACAGGCTTTCTCTATAAGAAGAAAGGGGGAAGCAGGGATAGGTGGAGGCTGCAAGACTCACGTGCTTTCTTTATAAATTGATGGAGGATACAAGACTCACAGGCTTTCTCTAGAAGTGGGTGGATAAAGCAGGACTCACAGGCTTTCTCTATAAATGGCCAAGGGAAACAGGACTCACAGGTTTTTTTCTATAAGTGGATGAGGGGAGCAGGGCTCACAGGCTTTCTCTATAAATGGCCAAGGGAAACAGGACTCACAGGTTTTATCTATAAGTGGATGAGGGGAGCAGGGCTCACAGGCTTTCTTAGAAGTGGGTGGTGGATGCAAAACTCAAAGTCATTATCTAGAACTGGATGGGACAGCAGGACTCACAGGCTGTGTTTATGTGGGTGCTGGATGCAAGACTCACAGGCATTCCCTGGAAGTGGGTGGGGAAGCAGTACTGAAAGGCTTTCTCTATAAATGTGTAGGGATGTAGGACCCATAGGGTGCTCTACAAATAGGTGAGAGGACCAGGACTCACAACTTTTTGTATGACTGTGGGGAAAGCAGGTCTCACAAGATTTCTCTATAAAGGGGTGGAGGACAAATAACTCAGGAGCTTACACTATGAGTCCTGGCAGATGTTCAATTACTTTTTATGTGAAAATACTGACTAGATCATAGAAAACTATATAGCATCCTCTAGCTTAGCTTTTCCATTTCTCTTCTATGTTGTCCTTTGATAGAAGACCTGACAGGTCTACTTTGAAAGGTTATCTCATGAAAATGATCTGTGTCCATATGCCCTTTTTGTGGAACATGAACATTAAATAATGGAATTCTATTCTTTACCCTACACCCCCTCTATGAGCCGGAATGGAGGCTCGCACTCTAAGAATATTTCCCACTATGGTAAACTCGAGCTGACCATGTGTTAAATGAACGACCATTCATCTAAATGGCCACCATGTAATACTACATATGTCTGGCTGCAGCTTTTCAATAACCTTTGCAAATTGAGTTTTTTTCATCCTAAAGCGGTTTTGAAGATAAAAAAAAAAATCTGCTTTTTTTCTTCTTCAGAAAACAGCCCTATGTCTGTCAATGGACAAGAGGGGCGCTTGCCTAAAGGAAAAAAAAAAGATCCTTTTAATCATTTATTACTTAGTCATAATGTAGTGTAAGAAAGATTAGGCTATTCACACATGAAGTCTACATCGATTTCCTTGACAGGCAGAGCTTTATTCTTTACTGTTTTATAGTTATTCCTTTCATTACTAGCATCATTAGGGCCAAAATGTGAAAAATAGCAAAAAAAGGTCATATTTTTTTTATATTTTTTTTTTAAAGTGTAATGTTACTTTAACAAAGACTCTTACAATCATTTCCCATTTTGCTACATTTTTATTATACTTGATAAGTACAGTTAAATTCTAAGCTCTGCTAACGGTACTGAGAAACGTTGAAAAAGAAGTAAAACTACAAATTTCTATTTAGGTATACATATGTTAAAAATAGGAAGGACCTATATATCACCAAAACAGAACACAAACACAAAACATAATTTTCTACATAAACTCGTGGGCCTCAATTCTTCGATAGACAGTGATCATTGAACTGGTCCCCTCCCTCACATTCTAACATTTAGATGTACGGTGAGGATCCAGTGGTCACTGCTATGTGATGGCGTACTAATTATGGGCACCGTAATCAGAGGTCCAACTATTTGTTTGGGGCTCCAATTTGTGCACCATCAGTAGTCAGCCAGTTGGTCCTCACCACGTTAAGGTCCAACTAACAACCTCTGGTGAGGATCCAGTGGCCACTGTGTGTGGTGCCCTGCAGCAAGTAGATTTGTAACGATGCACTACGAGGTCCCACTTTAGCCAGCTGCTTCCTCTATACTGTAGCATATATAAGTTAGAGGGCACAAGCGGCTATTAACATGCGACTAAGTTCATTAGTTGTCCAGCTGATCTGGACTAGGGATAATGGGCACATTCACATCCCCGCACACATTGTTTCTGGCCCCTGGGGATGTGAATCTCTCGTATCTTCCCTTCCCTAGTCTAGGTACAGATCATAAATTTTGCCTGACACTAACTATACCGGCTAGCTTCCCTAATAAGCGTCCACATGTTTTCTGCACTAAAGATCCTGTACTCTGCTGGACGCGTTTCGCTCAAAGCTCATCAGGAGCATTGGATCTAATAAAGGACAGACACACAAACATTGATCAAGTCAACAGTATCGTGTAACCAGACGGCGGCATCAGCGCCGGGGTGGAGGTAGGTACGGTCACTGCAATCAGCTGTTTAAATAAGGAATGCCCCTCCCCGTCCTGGGGCATCAAATGCCCTATTAGCAAATGGGAGGGCGGCGGGCGCGTCCGTAGCACAGCCGCCGTGTCGCGAAGAGTGACAAGCACTTGATATGCAGGAAACAATCGGCGGTTGTGCTAGAATATCGGAGCGGCATCAGTACATATGGGAAAGAGGGGACAACCAGTACAGATAGAATAAAGTGCAAATATTACCTAAATGTGGCATATGTTGGTCTGTAAGTACATCAGTAGGAGTTTAAACCGATGCCTAAAAGTATGTATCATGCCTGCCCAGCATATTTAAAACTGAGAGAGGATGCCATCAAAGTGACCTAATCACTGAGGGGTGTATAAATAATATTTAATCGAGATCAGGTGCGTACATCTGATCAAAAGCTATTTAGTGGTTAAAAGGGTGGTATGAGAGGGCGGGGGAACGGGACGATTCTATATGGCAAGAGATGAACTGGGATAATGGCCTAAAGGGAAGCCAATAGAGATTAAATTATCTCATATAAGGCACACATAAGAAATGTGATCATTAAGGCCCTCAGGTCGTACTGTTCGTAACCTGAACGTCAATTCAGCTTCCTTTTGTAATAATTTCTTGTAATACAAACGCAAAAACACAATTGCAATCGCACTCTGCAACCAGCACTCTGCCCTGCCTCTATGCTGGATGTTGAATGAGGCATTGGTGTACATTTTGGCCAAAGCGTAATAAGCCACTCACCACATCAAGGTCGCCTCCATGAGTGGTCCCTAACACTAGTTCCTACCTGTTATGGGCCATGACAGCCACACAAAGTCCAGGGAGCGCAGGTACAGCATGCACGCCAAGCACACTCTGCTTTGAACCCCGGCACTGGACGGGGTTAAAAGCAGAGTGTGCTTGGTGTGCATGCTGTACCTGCGCTCCCTGGATTTTGTGTGGCTGTCATGGCCCATAACAGGTAGGAACTAGTGTTAGGGACCACTCATGGAGGCGACCTTGACGTGGTGAGTGGCTTATTACGCTTTGGTCAAAATGTACACCAATGCCTCATTCAACATCCAGCATAGAGGCAGGGCAGAGTGCTGGTTGCAGAGTGCGATTGCAATTGTGTTTTTGCGTTTGTATCTGTATTTCGCCATAGCAATGTGCACCTGCATACAGGGTTGTGCTGATTGAACCCCCCCCACATTAATTTCTTGTAACAGTCCCCACCCCTCGGCAATTTTCGAATCGCTTCAATGCCCTAGAATTTTATGGCATTTACTTTTCCATCGTGGATGGCACAAATGTGGCGTGCAATGGGGGTATCGGCTTCTTTACGGATATCGTTAAGATGTTCCCCTATCTGTCACTGAAACTCACGTACTGTTTTACCCACATACTGTAGGCCACATATGCACGTTGCCAAGTAGATAACACCTCTCATTTTGCAATTTATAAATGAAAAAATGTAAAACTTTTTCTGCGTCACTGTACTAGTGAAACTGTCACCCTATTCGATTGCCGTACACTCCACACAACCTCCGCAACGAAAAGTACCACTCAGTTGAGGGTTTAGCCATGTTGTAGGTTGTGGGGTTTGTTGGAAGCTATAAACTAATCTGTCCCTCAAATTGCGACCTCGGAGATATGTAAAATACCCCAGTAGCGGGTGAGAACATGCCATACCTTCTCGTGTGCTTCATCAAATGTGGCGATAATATGGATTTCGTTATCATCATTTTCTCTTGTTCGTGGTACAGGCAGCGTGTTGTGATTTATCGATAGTGAGTGCTGGTATGCATTCTTGAGGGCCTGATCTGGGTATCCCCTATTTTTGAACTGATTTTGGAGGTCCTTCGCCGCCACCCTAAAGTCTGAAACCCTAGAGCAATTACAGAGCAGTCTCAGGTATTGCCCTTTGGGGATGCCTCTTTTGAGGGCTAGTGGTTGCCAGCTGTCCCATTGTAAAAGACTGTGGCCGTATCTTTGCGAAACAGTCGTGTGTTCAGGTTCCCCTCAAGATCCCTGAAAATCATCAGGTCCAGGAATGTGATTTTATTTTTGTGGATTTCTGATGTAAAATATAGGCCTAATTCGTTATTATTTAGGTCTTTTATGAAGTTCTCAAATTTCACAATGCTTCCCGAACATATAATCAGCACATCATCTATGAAGCGTAACCACAAATTGATGTGTTCTGCATATCTGCTGGCTTCATCCGCAAAGACCACCTCGCGTTCCCACCAGCCCAGGTAGAGATTGGTGAAAGTTGGTGCGCATGGACTCCCCATGGCCACTCCACTGAGCTGGTGGTACATCAGGTGGTCAAATAGGAACGTGTTGTGTTCCAAAATGAATTACAGTAACTCCAGCACAAATTCATTATGTCGCCACATATGTGTGCCTCGTTCCTGCAGAAAGGCCGCTACAGCCCCACACCCCTTGTCTTGGGGTACGGAGCTGTAGAGTGCATCCATATCTAGGCTGGCTAACAAGGTGTGATCATCTATTTGAATCCCCTCAAGCTTTTTTATCACGTCCATGGTGTCTCTAACATACGATGTAAGAGCCAACACAAAGGGCCGCAGAACTTCATCCACATAGGTCTTCCCTTACAGGAGGTTAGCCCCTTATGTATTTTGGGGAGACTATAGAAGCTAACCCCCCTTAAGGGAAGACCTATTGTCTCTGGGGTGGTAAGCAATTTGAGGGACAGATTAGTTCCTAGCTGCCACCAAACCCCACAACCTACCACGTGGCTAAACCGTCAACTGAGTGGTACTTTTCGTTGGAGAGGCTGTGTGGCGTGTACGGCAATCGAACGGGGTGACAGTTTCACTAATATGGTGACACCGAAAAAGTTTGCAATTTTTTCATTTATAAATTGCGGAACAAGGGGTGTTATATACTTGGCAACGTGCAAAGGTGGCCTACAATATGTGGGTAAAACAATACGTGAGTTTCAGCGATGGATAGGGGAACATCTTAATGATATCCGTAAATATCACCACATTTGTGCCATCCACGATGGAAAAGTAGATGCCATAAAATTCTAGGGCATTGAAGCGATTAGAAAATTGCCGAGGGGTGGGGACTATTACAAGAAATTATTACAAAAGGAATGGACGTTCAGGTTACGAACAGTATGACCTGAGGGCCTTAATGATCACATTTCGTATGTGTGCTTTATATGAGATAATATAATCGGCTTCCCTTTAGGCCATTATCCTAGCTCATCTCTTGTCATTTAGCATCGTCTAGTTCCCCCGCCCTCTCCTACCACCTTTTTCATCACTAAACAGCGTTTGATCAGATGTACGCACCTGATCTCGATTAGATATTATTTATACACCCCTCAGTGATTAGGTCACTTTTGATGGCATTCTCTCTCAGTTTTAAATGTGCTGGACATAGAGAAAAAAGACAATGAAACAGCACTCTGCAAACCAGATAATGTACAATAATGCCATAGTCACAAAAGACAATCAAGGGCTAATGCTACGCTTATTTATAAAGTGAGATGCTTGACAAAACCACTTGAGCCCGTCTGCCGTCAACTATGATCATTGAAACATAATACCTAAATGCCATTTTTCTGTGAATTATCAGTATCAAGTGGTGGATTATCTAACATACAGGACTATTAGAATTAAAATACAATACAAAAAAGCAACTATAGATATAATATAGTATACTGGGAGCTATGTTAACACGTTGCAAATATGCTGTAGATTACCCATCCATATTTGCGGGTGGGCATATTACAGCTAGGTCACATTTTTAACCCCTCTCCACCTTGTTTTACATTGTGTCCTGGTCAACCCTTTCACAGTCCTGAGCTGTATCATTGAAAATGTTCTAGGATGTAGATATTGATGACCTGTCCACAGTATAGCTCATCAATATCAGATCAAGAGGGGGTCCACACCCGTCAATCAGCTGTTTTGGGCTGCCGTTGGTGCCGTAAGCTTTGCAGTGGCTGGTGCCAGAAGTAGAAGATTCTGTGCGATTTATAGTGGCCATGCCAGGGTACTGGAGCTCAGATCCCATTTAAGTGAATGGGAGCTGGTTTGCAGTACTCTAGGACTGGAAATTGCACAGTTGACAGAGACTTTCAATCAATGCAAAATTTTGGGGACAGGTGGCTGCCTGGAACAGTTAATAACTGGGACCCCAGAAAATCCCTTTAAAGAAGTTATACCATGATTCATGTAAAAAAATGAAAATCAGGCATCAAACAGTACATGACAATCTCTTTCTTAAACTTGTTTAACACTGTTGGCAGCCTGTCATGACATAGAATTCCGGGAATCGGCCAGACTAAAACAGCTCCATGCAGCGGATCGGGGACGGTTCCCCATTATAGTTAATGGGGCCGGATGTCAATCCAGTTGTGCCAATATAACAAAATAATAGCAAAGACAGGTGCACTCTGCGGTCTTACTAAATCCTCAAACTGATTTTAAAATTGAGAGATTAGCCAACATGTCCTACGGTGTAGGACATGTCTGAGCCCGGGCACCACACCAAGGCTTCTCAAGTAGCCCGGAACTTAACACTCTCCTACCTGAGCCGTATGGGCATTACCAGGAGCCAGTGGGCAAATTACAGGAGCACGAGGCCGACTCACAAACAACTCACCAGTTACCTCCAGCATGTAACCATGCTTGCAATAGGAAGAGGGAGGAGTCTGCGAGTCTCAGACTCTTCCCTCCTCCCATTGCAAGCATGGTTACATGCTGGAGGTAACTGGTGAGTTGTTTGTGAGTCGGCCTCATGCTCCTGTAATTTGCCCACTGGCTCCTGGTATTGCCCATACGGCTCAGGTAGGAGAGTGTTAGTTGCCCATACGGCTCAGGTAGGAGAGTGTTAGGTCCCGGGCTACTTGAGAAACCTTGGCGCGGTGCCCGGGCTCAGACATGTCCTGCACCGTAGGACATGTTGGCTAATCTCTCAATTTTAAAATCAGTTTGAGGGTTTAGTAAGACCGCAGAGTGCACCTGTCTTTGCTATTATTTTGTTATATTGATTATCACATCCACATAATTGCTATCTTGTGTAGGATGTCTATTGTGGTACTTGTGGTTCACTGCGGGCATCCTCCACTGTATGCATTTTTGCTGGGGATCGTCATTAGCAACAGGCCACAAGTGCAGGATTTTCTCCCCTATATATATGCACAACTGCATGTGGGTTTGAGCACCTCCTGCTAATACCACGCCATTCTTTTCAGTTTGTATATATAGAATTGTCTGGAGGTGTATAAACTCCAATTTAAATGTGCCTGCTTTCCATCTACAGGCCACATATAGGTGCACCTGTGAGGCCTGGGCCATATCAGTCAGTCTTGAGTGGGACTCGCAGACTCCTCCCTCCTCCCATTGCAAGCATGGTTACATGCTGCAGGTAACTGGTGAGTTGTTTGTGAGTCGGCCTCATGCTCCTGTAATTTGCCCACTGGCTCCTGGTATTGCCCATACGGCTCAGGTAGGAGAGTGTTAGGTCCCGGGCTACTTGAGAAACCTTGGCGCGGTGCCCGGGCTCAGACATGTAGAGCGTAAACCAGCCAGTGGCAGCAGGAACTGAGAACTAGAAGGTACCAAAAATGGTACCAGCAGTACATTGAGCAACCAGGCAAGGCATAACAAGGCATGGCAAGACAGGAGGCGAACCCCCCTCCGGGGAACACAGGGATCCCCTTCCGGAGGTAGAACGGACATAACATGGCATGGACAGACAGGAACAGGTTCAGACGCAGATACGCTCTGCTAGGCGCAGGACAGATACAGGTACAGACATGAACAGGCATAGGACACAACAAGGCAAAATACAGAAACATTAAAGCAGAACAAGGAAATATCACACAGACCTATAGACAGACAGGAACATGGATCAGACGCAGATACGCTCTGCTAGGCACAGGACAGATACAGGTACAGACATGAACAAGCATAAAGGACTCCAAGGGTCAGTAGCAAAAGGCAAAGAACAGAAACAGGCATGGAAAACAAGGCAAAGCAGGGCAAGACATGACATAGCAAAAAAAACTAAGGAAGACTGACCATGAGGCTCCGCGCTCACAGGCTGAAATAGCCAGCTAACTAGTGCACCTGCCAGGAACACTCCCACAGAGCAACGCAGGGGAATTAACCCTCACTGATCCAAACAGGAGGTTCACAGGGAGGTCAGGGGTAAACAGAAACTGCAGCAACGAAAGCTGCAGTACAGGATGTTGCCACTAGCAACCATCCCGAAATACCCGCAGGAAGCCCTATCTGCCAAAGGGGTACACACAACCACAGGCAGGAGCACCAATAATACCGCAACCAGCATGCCGCCCCTAGCAACCAGCCTGCACGGAGACACCCGCAGCAAGTACGCCAAGGGACATGCAGCAAGCCTACACGGCAAACCATGTCATGGTGAAAATTGCCCCCAAAGGTGTACATAGCCTTTAAGCTTTTCAAGTTGGTAAATACAGAGGTGGCGAGCTCTGTCTCAAATGTCACGGCTAGTTTCTCGCAGAAGTCAATAAACTAGTTTGCATGTCTGCCCTTTTCTCTTGTAAATATGTTCAGCGAGTCTGAAAATGTAAATTGTCTTTTGTGACAGACGACAAGCAAAGCGGAAGCTTCTGAAAGGTCTTCTGAGAAAACCACTGTTAAAGGCCACAACCTTTCTTGAATCTATTTGTGTTTTCCCAAGTCCTAATCAGGTTCTTGAGCAACTTGGAGCCACAGTAACAAGAATCAGCTTCATTTAAAATCTTTGACATTAAAACTTAGGGATTAGTATATTATAAATTGTACATTTCTTGTTATAATACGTAATATACATAATATTTTTAACAATATGTAAATAGAAAGAGATAAACAATGCCACATATGGCACTGCTTATCTCTTGTAGCAGAACAAGCCCAAGTCTCAGATTGCTTTTGTGGAGATTCCACCGTCTCGTTAATTGACATGTTGTGTTCCCTTTCTCTTTTTTTAAAAAAAAAAAAAGAGGTTTTCAGCAGCTGCACTGTTTATTATACAGGACATTGTCACAGCTGCTGCAGAACAACATAATACGCATAGGGCTGAAATTGGGGGCAAACAGGTTTTGCAGTCTGTTGAAAAGGGGCACCTCAGATGCCCTGATTCTTAAAGTGGTGTTCTGAGCTTTTTGCAAAACCCATCCTTTTTTCTTTCCTGTGAAAGAAAGATAGTTTGGTCAACACTTAGGCTACTACTAGCGTTGTTCTTTTCCAGGATTGAGTTCCGGGGGGCTCAATACCGGAAAAGGACTGATCACTTTTATCCTAATGCATTCTGAATGGAGAGCAATCCGTTCAGGATGCATCAGGATGTCTTCAGTTCAGTCTTTTTGTCTTTTCAGGACGGAGATACAGTCATGGCCGTAAATGTTGGCACCCTTTAGAGTTTTCAAGAAAATGAAGTATTTCTCACAGAAAAGTATTGCAGTAACACATGTTTTGCTATACACATGTTTATGCACTTTGTGTGTATTAAAACAAAAACAAAAAAGGAAGAAAAAAAAGCAAATTGGACATACTGTCACACCAAACTCCAAAAATAGGCTGGACAAAATTACTGGCACCCTTAACTTAATATTTGGTTGCACACCATTTGGGAAAAATAACTGAAATCAGTCACTTCCTATAACCATCAATAAGCTTCTGACACCTCTCACCCAGAATTTTGGACCACTCTTCCTTAGCAAACTGCTTCAGGTCTCTCTTTTTGGAAGGGCAACTTTTCCCAACAGCAATTTTAAGATCTCTCCACAGGTGTTCAATACGATTTAGATCTGGACTCATTGCTGGCCACTTCAGAACTCTCCAGCACTTTGTTGTCATCCATTTCTGGGTGCTTTTTGACATATGTTTGGGGTCAGGGGCGTAACTAGAAGTGACTGGGCTCCACAGCAAATTTTTGTATGGGCCCCCCTCCCAGCACGCTTCACAACTCCCCCCTCCTGTGCAAGCCCCACTCCTTTGGCTAGTCACGATCTAGACCAGACCAGGCTGCCACGCCATCCTTTTCCTATAATATATATATATACACAGACACACACACACTGTCATGTAGTGTCATATAATAATACTGTTGTGGGGTCCCTGTCAAAGTCTTAAGTGGGGGCAGACAAGGGCCAGGGACGGGGCACAGATAAGGGCCAGGGACGGGGCACAGATAAGGGCCAGGGATGGGGTGCAGACAAGGGACAGGGGGGGCAGACAAGGGCAGGGGGGGCACAGATAAAGGGCCAGGGCCCAGAGGCGTAGACAGAGGCCAGGGGGAGGCACAGGCCAGGGCCCAAGGGCCGCAGATAAGGGCCAGGGGCACAGACAAGGGCCAGGGATGGGACACAGATAAGGGCCAGGGCCCAGGGGTGCAGACAGGCCAGGGGGAGGTACAGGCCAGGGCCCAGGGGCTGCAGATAAGGGCCAGGGGCACAGACAAGGGCCGGGGATGGAACACAGATAAGGGCCAGGGCACAGGGGCGCAGACAGGGACTAGGAAGGCGCAGCTAGTGGCCTGGGGCCCAGGCCGCAAGCCAGAGTGGGCACAGACAAAAGCCACAGGGGCACACATAATGATCAGCCACTTCTCTCCTGAAAGAGCCAACCAGCGAGGCACAATCACAGGGGCCAGGCAGGGCTGTGTAGCTGCGCTGACAAGAGCAACTTGGGCAAGGGGGGCACACAGGCAGCGGCCACAGGGGCACGATGGAACTGCCTGCCGGAATCCTCTGCCGCAAGTGTGAAAGTACCCTTACACGGCCACTGGGCCGCCGAGGCTGCTGTCTTTACTGCACTCACACAGACTGTGGGCTCTACTGCTCTGGTCCCGTCTGGATGTGTTCCCTAGTCTTCCTGTTCACTGAATCATAATAAGAAATTCACCTGCACATGAAGACTATAGAACACATCTGGTCAGGACAGGAGCAGGAGAGCCCATAATGGAGGTGATGACATCAGCAGCATGATGGACGGGTAAGTATTAACAAAAAAATATTTCTTCCACAGGGCAGAAGAAAGGACAGGCTTTGTAAAAAGTATGGAAAAGTCCTTTACAAGGATTCTCCAGGGTTTAGCCATAGGACGGGTCATCAATATTAAATCAGTGGGGGTCCGTCACCAGCCACCCCCACCATTCAGCATTCAGAAAATGCATAGTGGACGGAGCTGGTTACTGCAGCTCTGCTCTCATTCACTTCAGTGGGAGCAGTACTGCAGTAACTAGCTCCATCCACTACATAGCGGATGGAGTTATGTAGTACTGGCGCTAAATTAAGGCACTGGGGCTACCCAGGTGGTGTCAACCTTGCGATGAGTTATTTCTGGACAACTGAGGCAAAAAAAAGAATTCTAATACATTTCTCACCGCCTTATTTAGCACACACCCACAAAACGCCTCAGCCCCAATCACAGACAGTATATAGGATGCCCCCCAGAGCCCTGTATCAGAACCAAAAATTCACTGCTATCTATGTACTGCTCTTGCATCTGCGTACGGTACGTGTATAGTCTGCACCTACATCTATATCTCATGCATGTACATACTGCTCTTCCCTCTATATAAACACAGGGTGCAGTATATTCAGGCAGGGGCAGTATTTAGATGCGCACATAGGAGCAGTATACAAGCAGAACAAGCTGCAGTATATAGACATAAGTAATAATTAGCAAATTATATTAAATCAGTTTCCAACTGCAAGATAGGGCAGACAGTGACCTTCAAAACAGGGCAGACAGTGACCTGCAAGATAAGACAGACAGCAACCTGAAAAATAGGATGGCAGAGACCTGCAAGACAGGGCACACAGCGTACAGATCAACCAACATACAGTGGCATTTTCGACACACATATTGATGTCTTTCCTTGGCAGACAGAGGACTGTACATATGAGTAACAAAGCTCCAGAATGAAACTGAGCTGTGCCTATGTGTACTGTCTGGACTGCACTGGAGAGAGATCTGAGCTGAGAAAGAGTTTGTCTTGGTGGTTGCAAACTGGCAATATTGTGGCACTCACTCATGAAGTGCCAGTGTGTCACCATATTGCCAGTTCGCAAAACAAGACAAACTCTTAATAAGCTGAGTGGGAGTGGTTGCGGACCGGCCTGGATGGAGGAGTAGTAAGAGAGCTCTGCCTCTGTGTTACTCGTGTTACCAGTGTTATCCCTCATACCCGTTCTGCTGCTGCCTGCTCCTCAGACACCTCCTGCATCCCAGTCACTGCCCACACCACCAGCATAGCTCTGGCTGCTCTACCAGTACACTGCTCCCGGCCACCTCCAATACACCTACTGGTGAGAGAGCTGGTTGCAACGCTTCCAGGTACAGTGTGACCGCACTTTCTGTCACGGACTTACCAAGACATACAGAAGTCCCCGAGACAGTGAGTGGCAGAAGATCTTTGAGACTGGCAACACGTGGTTTGATTTGACATGTTTACCTTGTGGATCAATAGGTGTCTGTGTTGTTTCTGGTACTGGCCACACCCTTAACCTTCAAGTGTTGCTATTGTGGCCATTTAACGTTCCCTATTTATAGTTGTTTCTCTCACAATGCTGTGCGGTTTATAGCTTCAGTTGGACCTGTGGATAGCTGGTGTTTGGATCTCGGCTGAGCTCTTGGTGCTGCCATAGCTTCTTGGAAGTTGAGTGTTACTTTTCCCTTTGTATTTTGTCTTTTCTGTGTGTTGCATTTCTTTGTTGGTTTGTATTAGGCCTTAGGGAGACTCCCGTTCATCCTTCCTTTTGGAGGAACAGAATGTCTCTTTCCTGTCATTAGTACCTGGGTCCTTAAGGGTTAGATAGGATTTAGGTATTCCTGTGTATGAACTCGCCTACCTCTGGGGTCTGTTCATACTGGTAGTCAGTCAGGGCTTCCATTAGGGTTTTCACTAGGAGGTATCCATCTTCCTTCCCTAGTTTTCATGCCTTATTTCCTTTTCCCTTTCCCTCCTATGTTTGGTGTGGGGTTTCCCGCTGACACTAGAGCATGACACTTTTATTGGCCAGTAGGACTCCTCAACTTTTGGTCTCCAGACTCCAGCACAGCAGCTTCTCCAGCTTCCTGCCCTGCACAAGCGCAGTGTAGACTTCAAAAGTTTAAAGGCATAATCAGGAACAGATCTTATTTTTCTGTTGGACACCAAGAACAGAAGAAATCACCTTTTTTTGCGGACTGTCCATAAATCTACAGACAGTTGGCAACCCTGTTGGTGAGGAGCAGGGTATCAGAACCCTGCTGATCAGATATCGATGTCCTATACTAAGGGTAGATCATCAATATTAAAATTCTGGACTTTCAGAGTATTTTTACTGTAAAGCATCATATAAAAGAGCCTGCAAGTTTTACAGCATGCTGAAAATTGACACCTTTAATTGATCCTTTTGCTTGTTTGTGGTTGGGATTAGTTTTGACCTTTTTTAAAAAAAAATTAAAAAAAATTATTTTTTATAATCCATCTTAAATAGAAGATAATTTTCCCAAAGATGATAAACTTTTTCCCCATTATTGAGCAAATGACATGGTGCTGTGCGCCTGGAGAGGCCATTATTTCTGGATTCAAAATGCTGACAAATGTAAAAAATAGCTCCTGGTTATAAACCAACAACTTATAGGTGCATAAGCTTCTATCAATAAAAGACAAAATGATGGGAAGAAGTTCTTTGTGGCGCTCCAGAGCTACACACATTACTGCAGGATCGGAGAACATCACATGCACACTGTACTCCTGAGTCCATAAAAATATCTTAGCAGGGATTACAGTATATGTCTTATTTTAAGAGGTAGGCAATTTCTTTACCTCTGTCTTGTCAATATTATTCTCTACTTTCTCATCTTTCCTATGAATTCTGCAGCCTCATATTTATATATTTTTATTATATTTTAATTAAAGGAACTTCTTTAAAAAATGGACGTTGCTGTTTTTATATTCAGCCTCCATGATTGTGTTTTCAAAAATTTAACTTTATTACTTTTTATTTAATTCTATGGATGTGTGTAGTACTGCAGTAAAAAAGCTTAAAGGGGTTGTCTCACTTCGGGAAGTTAATACAAGCACTTGTATTGCTATTCTGAGGATGACAATAAAGTGAAATGCAGCCATGTCTCCCTGCCCGGGCTGCATACAGCTCAGGATGCAGGCCAGAAGAGGTCTGTGTCCTCCACCAACAGAGCCATGAAGGTACATTGCAAATGCCACATAATAAATTCCAACATGGTCGATCAAAAAATACTGAAGTTGCACTGCAAGTTTATATGCAAATTTTAGCCTGACTCTAAGGCAACGCCATGGAGCCTTCGCCTGAATAAGGCAGCCCTGCTCCTCAGTAATTGATACTAAATGACTCCAGGCTTTCGGGTTCTGTCTTATGTTTGACTCGATAACTATCCCTTCGATGTAAATGATGTTGTCTGGTTTATATTATGCTTCTATTCACAGTCTTCAAGCACATTGCATTTACAATCACTTCTGATTAGCAATCTTCCCATTTCTCTGCCATGCAATTAGTTTAGAATATTGAAAATGGGATTTATCTGTCAACTTCTGTATTTCAGTTGGTTTACAATACTGCTGGAGTATGCAGATCTGTTATTAACATTGTAGCTATTTTCGTGTGCGCAGCTTAAGCATATTTATCTATAGAGTCCTGATAGGTCCAGAAAGGAGAACTCTGGCCACACGGTGACACCGGGAGCTTATATTACAGTAGTCCATTGTCAAACAGAACATAACAGCATCTTATACGATGCCACAAAATATCCCCTAAATTAATAGTAATAAGGAATGTGATCCATGAAGACGTAGCAAAATGTAGTAAGACTTTGCTGACATGCAGTTATACCAAAATAGGCACAGTTTTAAGATTAATCGGTAATGGTTGCTCTGTTTTGCATATAAAAAGTATTTTTTGTCCACAAAATGACACACCCAAACGGAGTGCACACAGGGTCATTTCGGGGTTTTCTTTTCTCACGACTCCATTGAAGTGAATGGTTCTGCATATGGGCCGAAAAAAATGAAACGGACACAAAAAAATAAATACATTTGCATGCATGAGCCCGTATGAAAAGTGAAAGTGAGTTATTCACCCATGTTCGCAGCAGCAATGTTCCAGTCTTATCACAGGATATTTACAGGTGAAACTCGAAAAATTAGAATATCGTGCAAAGTTCGTTTATTTTGGTAATGCAACTTAAAAGGCGAATAATATATGTGAGTTAAAAAGACTGTCTGATGACCTTTCCTCTGATTGGTGGGGGTCTTTACCCGGGACCTCCACCGATCAGCTGTTTGAGAAGGCTCTGGTGCTCGCAGTAGTGCCGCTGCCTTCTCGCAGCTCACCAAGCACAGCGCCGTACATTGTATGACGGCTGTACTTAGTATCGCAGCTCAGCCCCATTAACTTAATTCACTGACTTTCCAAATAACACAGCATGTGGACATGAAGTCAGTCTCTATTCCTATGGGAGCCTCAATGTCAGTCTCATAGGAATGAATAGAGAGAAGTAACTGACTTCCTGTCCTATGTCAGTTGGAGATCAGAGTGCTGGTCACATGACACAGCTGAGGATCAGAAGGGAGGTTATAATTCACAAATACAGTCACTGGTAAGAAGATGACCTTCACTACAGATTACATCATGTACCTAACAGGTCAGAGAATAGAAATTGTGGGATTGCTACCTTAAATACAAAAGTCTGTAGGTAGAACTGTCCTCCCTTCCAAGGACAATAACACATATCATTATTCTCAAGATGGATTATTCCATTGTACTGCCCAGCAAAACCTAAGCTCCAGCCTCTAAATGTGTGCACTAGAAAGAAAAAGAAATTCAGTAGTTTATTTTGTGGAGATAATATATTCAAGTATATTAAGGGCAAGCTTCGATTGGACATCTGACTGGTAATGGTAAAATCAACACTCAATGTCACGAGAAGGGGATGGGGAAGGTGCAAACTGAATCCACCCACTCCTTTGTCCCTGCCTACTTGCACCTACCCGTCCTAGGCAACGGAGCGCAACTGGGTGGCGATCCCTAACCTGCGTAACTGCGGAGGAACAAACAAACATACAAACAAAGAGAAGTCGAATAGCAAGAAGGTCAAGGCGGTACAAGGGAAAAGGGAAAAGCAGAGTCAGTGAACAAACCGAATGTCAATAACAGGAGAAGCAAGTCAGACAAAAGGAGAAAGCAAGAGAAGAAGTCAAGTAACAAGCCGAAGTTCAAATGTCAAGTCAAAATGCCGAACGAATCACGCAAGGTATAGGACCTTAATCACAGGCAACCTGAGGCCAGCAGGTTGCCTTTTAAACAGGGGAGAGCAGGAGTCATGTGACATGGCCAGCGTCACATGACTCATCCCCCTGCATACAGCTAAGCGCCGAGTGCCCAGTTCGGTGCTCAGACACTTCGCAGTCACTATGGGAGCGGAGAACGGTGGCCACACTAAGGAGGCCTGTGCGGCCGGGTCCTCTTCTCCCCCTGAAAGGATTTGGACCTTTCTGGACCTCTACGACAACCTTGGTTTGAGACACTGACGTCAGGAGAGATGTTTCTCAGTTGGCAATAATAGACACACACATCACTGAGAAAACACTCTAACTTTATTATGCTATAGCTTGGCCTTATATAGGCAGTAGAAAAGTTTGCATAACAACAGCGTTAAACCAATCATAAAATATAAACATTGGTGGTCACAGAGATACTACCGGAACATCCTTTTATGGGTATACAATACGTCACATATAAGAATGTACGCAGTTGTGCCAAATGACCCTGAAAGAAACATAACATTTGTTCTAGTTCTGGGAGATTCCCAGAATCTGTCCTGGGACAGATAAGTGAAACCTAACTCACAGCGGGGTGATGTGAAACAGGGCGTGGGTGAGAAATTATAACAATTCTGTACATGTAAGAGAAGACAAGATGGAGTCACATTTCCCTTCAATCCCCTCTTAGAACCAAATTTCTTAGATAATATGGTTCTTACCCTTGCCCTTTTCCCTGTATACCGCCAGATATTTTCTATATCCTTCAGGTGAGTTGCCTTCAGGATTAGGCAGCAGAGTCTCATAAAATTACATATTTGATACTCCTTTCATCATCAGTTTCCGTACACATGGTATGATACATGTTGCAACTATTGCTATTGCTATAATAATTATCAGGATAATGATTCCCAACTGTACAAGTGCCTGTTTCCAGGTAGTGAACCAGCCAAAATACTGATCCCAATGGTTATCGATACCTGAGTTTCTTTTGAGCTCGATTGATAAATCCTCGAGTTTCTTTATTGCCAGTGTGACCTTACCATTAGGGCCGGTGTTGTTGGGTATGAGCGTGCAGCATGATGAGGGGTCTGGCAATACCCTACAGACACCACCTCTTTCTGCAAGTATCATATCGAGTACCATGCGGTTTTGAAATGTCATAATGGAATCTGCCTGTAACTGTTCTGCTACACCCTGTAACGCATCCCTGGTGTAGTTTACAAACCTTTGTTGATTATAGTAAATATAGTTGATCCAGTCTACATTTTTGTTGATTGTTACGTGGGGAATTATGGATTCAAATCCTGCTGCCAACTGACCTCTGGCCTTAAATTCATCAGGGACCCCTCTTGGGACCCCGATTGCATCAATATACACGTGTGGGTCGAAGCTACCTTTTGGGAGGGCACGACGGTTGCGTATATGTGTGTTGGAGTCTTTTTTATTTTCAGTGAAGATGTGTATGTTCATGATGGCTTTAGCAAGGGCACATTCACCTTTCCAGGAACCCTCTAGTCTAGATCTTATCTTTCCATCCCCACAGATCCAATATACTGTACATCTCCAATCGAGTATACTTGATTCTGTGTGAGGGAGGTATCTGTTTCACTGTAAGTTGCACAGTACCCTTCAGTGAAATTACCCAGGGATCTTTCTTGATCTCCCCCTCTGTGGCAGGTATAGTTACCAGGATAGATATGTATACCTGCACCAGGGCAGACAGCTTTTATGAGGAGTGGGTATTTTTGCTTCCATTCTTCACATGCAGACTGGTTACTAGATAAATTTGAGAATAATTGCAAAAAACATTCCTCAACACTAGAGGGCAATATTAAGGGCACAGTACCTAGGTGAGGCTTAGCTGTCCCACATATATAACAATTACTTTTATTTACTGAAGCTGCACTGTACTTTATCCATTCTAACCATAGGTTGGCATCAGAGAACCCAGTTTCTGCTGCAAGAGCCTCCTCATATGTTATATGTTAGATATTGCTCTCATATTGTTAAAAGTTAAGATACAGGGTTTGAGGGGGTTTGTTTGTTTCTGAGGGTATGTCCATTCTTATAGTGGTTGCCGCATCTCGTGGAAGTACTGCACTTCAGTATGCTGCATAAACAGAAGGAGTAAGTTGCAACGTGAGCACTAGAGGAATTGTACCAGAAGGTAGTGATTCCACCTTTCTGAGTTAAAGCAACTTCAGCTTTGTTATCCTCCAACAGAGTCATTAGGATCGTCAGTAATCCCACAGTCCAAGTGGACCATCTGTGCCATCTTCCAGAATTGAGGGAGTGCATCCTGGTGGAGATCAGAGCTGTCTGCTCCCGTTAGTACCTTACTTTGTCTGCCCCCGTTATCACATCCTTTTGGGGTGCCTCCTTTACCAGTTTCACTCTGGTGGCGTGGATCCAAGTAGGTACTTCTTCTATAAGTACAGCTGTGCGGTTGCGGCTACCACTGCAAATTTTCCTTTCTTTAATTTCTTTATCAGCACGATATCTTCCACTTGGAATGGGTGAGTATGTTCCTGTGGAAGACAAGGAGACTTACAAGCAACTTTTTTCTCAATTTCACTTAGGGCTTTAATCAATCTGGTTACATTGGTGTTTGGGTTGTTCCTCAAACATGTGATATATCTTCCCACATAATCTTACACTAACTGTTTAATGCCTGTAATATAGAAATTCTGTGCTAGCAGCATGTGTGTTGTTTGAATGCTGTTGTGTCCTACTCCATGAAAATGTGCAATGAACAGAGGGGAGCTGTGCTGTGGTATGCATGTTTCCCCCTCTTTGCAGATTAATCCTGTCCTAGGATTCTTCTGCAAGATTGGATAACACCAATCGGCCATTTCATCGCCAGTAGCTGAGGACTGGAGATCCACAAGCATCTGAGTTAACTCAAGTGAAGGAGGTACTAAATTCACCATTTGCAATGTGGCCAGGGCCATCAGTGCAGCCTTCTTGGCCTCCGCGTCTTCCAGGGCATTGCCTTGGGACACATGATCTTTACCAACAGTATGCGCCCCTCAGTGGACAATTGCAATCTGTGGCTTCTAAAAGTTGTATGACAAGTTGTGAATGTGAGATGTGCTTACCATCAGCTGCAATGAATCCTCTCCTTTGCCAAATGACCCCGTGGTCCCAGACCACTTCATGTGCGTACCTGCTGTCAGTGTACATGGTGACTGGCTTGCCTTCATGTAGTATGCATGTTCTTGTGAGTCCAATTCTGCTGCTTGTGCAGATTGGTATGTGATGGGTCTGACTTCCAGGACAATATGTGTGTCATGTTGTATGGCATGTATACAATCATGTGCCTCTGTCAAGTAATCCTCAGGTCCTTTAAGCCCTAATAGGGTATTCAAGATAGGTGCTGGACCTGAGGTGTGTGTTGCGTATTTGATTTGGAGGGAGGGATTGCTGAGAAGTAGAATCTCACATCCAGATAGTCTTTGTGCAGACATGTGCTGTGTGTGTATATGCCCCCGAGAAGGCCTACTACATCATGTGTTGGGTACAGGATAGTCTCATGTCCCATTGTGAGTGGCGTTGCAAGCTCAACCATCATAGCACAGGCTGCAAGAGATCTCAGACAGGCCGGCATTCCTTGGACGGATGGCAAAACCACCTTTGAGAAAAAGGCACAAGGACGTAACTTGCCCCCGTGATATTGTGTCAGCACACCCACCATGGTTTTACAATTTTGTCGAGCATATACGTGGAATGTGAGTTTGTAGTCAGGAAGGCCCAAACCTGGACTTGTCAAAAAAGAACATTTCAAATAATCAAATGCATTAAACATTTCCTCAGACCACCTGATGAGATCTGGCATGTCTGCCAGAGTGGCTTGTCTCATTACATTGTCAAATTAGGAGCAATCAGGAATCCATTGTCTGCAGTAGTTTATCATACCAAGGAAAGATAACATTTCTTTCTTGGTGTGCGGGGTGACCAGGCCCGCAACAGACTGGACTCTTTCTGTGCTGATTCTCCTTTCTCCCTTTGCACAATAACAAATAATCCACGTATTGCAAGAGTACAGAACCCTGGGGGGGGGGGGTGCCAGTGTTTTAAATTGGCTTGGAGGACAATGCTGTACACTGCAGGTGAATCAGCATTTTCCTGGGGCATCCTGCACCAGGTGAGTTGACGACCCTCAAAGGAAAAAGCAAAAAGAGTCATGTCTACTTGTCAACCGGGATAGAGAAGAAAGCATTTTTCAAGTCTATCACGCTGAAACAGACAGCATCTGCAGTAAACGGCTGACAGCAATTGAGAAATGTCTCGGCTGTCTCTGTTTACTCACGGTTTTGGCTCCTGAACTTTTGTAACTATGTGTGGGGGTCTGTATCTTCCTGATCTCAAAGCATCCCGCTGCCTCCTTCTTATATAAATGTTTCTCAAAGTCTTGTATTTTGTCTGAGATCCATGAGAAAACGCTTTGCTCTACAATCAACATGAGATTGGGAAGGAGAATTAGGCTGTCACTATTTGCAGCCTGCAGTCCCTGGTTGGGAGGGGGAAAATCACACATAGATTTTACTCCACCCACAGTAAGAAAATTCACCAAATGACAGAGTGATAATATTACAGTGAGATATGTTCTTACACTTACCACCAGAACAATAGCTCTCACACAAACAGATAAATCTTAACACTCTATTTATCTTATACTCTAAATATAGGTATGCGTCAAATCAAGGTAGGTCAGTCTCCCTGAGACTGTTCACTTACATGTACCCCTGGTACTAAAAAATATCTCTGTCGACAGTTAGATAAAGTAAATAGATCTCCCGGAGATCCGTTGGTGTGTCCCTGACATAAACCAACTTACGGATAGATCTCCCTGAGACTCTATACCGTGCATGGCACTCCAAGTGCCGGCCTTATTCATGAAAGTACTCCAAGTACTTATTATAAACTCCTGTAGTCTATTTTAAAGGCTTAACACTGTATCCCGGATACATAATAAAAACTCACAGGTAGAGATGTGGCCAGTGCCCTCGGACCCGGCAATGGACAAAAGGGATGTCTCTCTTACCGGACACAAGGATGGCCTTCTCTATCCTGGACGGAGCCCCCAAACTGAAAGGATTTGGACCTTTCTGGACCTCTACGACAACCTTGGTTTGAGACACTGACATCAGGAGAGATGTTTCTCAGTTGGCAATAATAGACACACACATCACTGAGAAACACTCTAACTTTATTATGCTATAGCTTGGCCTTATATAGGCAGTAGAAAAGTTTGCATAACAACAGCGTTAAACCAATCATAAAATATAAACATTGGTGGTCACACAGATACTACCGGAACATCCTTTTATGGGTATGCAATACGTCACATATAAGAATGTACGCAGTTGTTCCGAATGACCCTGAATGAAACAGAACATTTGTTCTAGTTCTGGGAGATTCCCAGAGTTTGTCCTGGGACAGATAAGTGAAACCTAACTCACAGCGGGGGGGAATATTAAGTGCGTGAGTGAGAAATTATAACAATTCTGTACATGTAAGAGAAGACAAGATGAAGTCACATTTCTCTTCACCCCCCTTTGCTCTGGAGACGAGGACGCAGCGCACGTCCTCGCTCCGAACTTATCGCAGGGCGCTAGCGGCACTAAATGGACTGAGTGCGAAGCCGGCGCCCTGTGACACTCAAGCCTCAATTCAACTTTCAAGCGCAAGTTTCTTCATAAATCAGGCGCTTCCTCCTGCAATCCTTGCACCTACGGTAAACTGAGATCTATGGCAGCTCAAAGATGAATATGGAAATGTATGTTTCCACGTCTCACTGGGTCAATGCTCTGCATGGCAGCAGCGATGCAAAGTCAGGTTCTATTGACACCTCCATATTTGTGCCAGCCTGGTTTCCACACCAGGTGCTGATCCACCTCCTCCCTCCATTCTGTCGACCTCAAAGGGCTTTCTTCCACCACCAAAAGAATCAGGGAAGGGTATTGCTTCTATTCTGTGTCCTTTCTGCATTATCAAGCAATTCATCCTTCAATGGGATGATCCACAATGCCGTATACCATTTGATTTTCTGTATCAATTTGTTAAAATCATTTGCTGCAATGTATCCATCCACATATTTATTATATTTATTTATCTGAAGAGTTGTTTCATTCTCTAAATAAATCACATTTGTGTCATCTACTCCCATGCCTCTACTTAAGAAGAAAGCCATTACCAGTGTCTTCAGTTCTCACATACTGCCTGCTATTCCATTATTTTTTCTTTCGTAAAATTGTATAAATCCTTAAAGTACATTCTTTAATCCTTGGGCTGTAGTTTCTCTTGGCTGACTTTGAAAAGCTTCCAGACACACTGCAATGACACCATTAGACAGAGAAGAAAAGAGGATTGAGTAGATCCTCTGACTGTGACAAGTAAATATTGAAGGCTTCACAGTCCTAACAAATATAACATCTTTTTTTCCTCACACATATAGACGCACCCAACAAACAAAAAGTGCATTGTTTATTACTTTCTTGTAACACTGTATCCCCCTCATCCAACATAAAAAAGCGGCAAATATAACTCAGTAAAGAAATTAAAGAATTAATTCCCACCACTCTGTAACCTAGCCTACAGACCTACCTAGCAGGTATCAGGGGCAAAAAAATGCACAAAAGAGGCTACAGACTGTGTTCTGCGCAGCAGCATTCATGTCACAGGCAGAGTGTAAACATTAGGAACTACACCTAAAGGAAGGACAGGGGATCCTCGATCCAGCAGCTCTGGTACAGTATCAAGGTGAAGAATGAACAGAAACATGGCAGTACATATGCTGCTCCCTACATACAAGCATTATGTCTCACCTGGTGGGGATGATCCACAAAGGCTCTGGTCTGGATGAACAGGTCTATCACTGCATGGAGAAATGGCAGTGGTGAAGAAGGACAGTAGGACAGATGCAGGAGAACCTGTGATGTGCCCTAGCTGAACTAGACTTATGGATGAGCAGCTATTGTTTCTGGGTTGCAGATATAGCTGAGTTGTACTGGTGTAGCAGGGTTGGAGGTAGCTGAAGTGATGTATCAGAGTTGGGTGTACTACAGCTGACCTGACACTGTACAGTTGGATGTAGAAGAGCAAAACTGATATAGCAGAGTTGGACAGGCATGGAAGAGATCTGATGTAAAGAGCTGGATATAGTAAAGCTGAATTGCTGTGGTGGAGTTGGGTGTAGCAGAGCTGATCTGGTATAGCAAAAATGGATGTAGCAGAGCTGGACTGAACTGGAGTAACAGAGCTTGGTGGTGACCGGGTAAATGGTAACAAAGACAGACAATTCAGGCAATGGACAGCAGGAATGTCAAGATCCTGAATAAAAAATAAACCCCAGTGACATGGCGTGACTTAATCTGTTTGTGCCGCATTGCTGTAGTAATCCAACATGCTGGAGGGGGGATAGGTCCAGCTGCATAAGAGGGATGGTGCAGCGCTTGGTGCTAGATCCCGGACAGGTGAGTAACAACCAGTCTACAAACCGGATTCCCAAAAAGTTGGGACACTAAACAAATTGTGAATAAAAACTGAATGCAATGATGTGGAGATGGCAAATGTCAATATTTTATTTGTAATAGAACGTAGATGACAGATCAAACGTTTAATCCGAGTAAATGCATCATTTTAAAGGAAAAATACGTTGATTCAAAATTTCACGGTGTCAACAAATCCCCAAAAAGTTGGGACAAGTAGCAATAAGAGGCTGGAAAAAGTAAATTTGAGCATAACGAAGAGCTGGAAGACCAATTAACACTAATTAGGTCAATTGGCAACATGATTGGGTATAAAAAGAGCTTCTCAGAGTGGCAGTGTCTCTCAGAAGCCAAGATGGGTAGAGGATCACCAATTTCCACAATGTTGCGCAGAAAGATAGTGGAGCAATATCAGAAAGGTGTTACCCAGCGAAAAATTGCAAAGACTTTGCATCTATCATCATCAACTGTGCATAACATCATCCGAAGATTCTGAGAATCTGGAACAATCTCTGTGCGTAAGGGTCAAGGCCGTAAAACCATACTGGATGCCCGTGATCTCCGGGCCCTTAAACGACACTGCACCACAAACAGGAATGCTACTGTAAAGGAAATCACAGAATGGGCTCAGGAATGCTTCCAGAAACCATTGTCAGTGAACACAATCCACCGTGCCATCCGCCGTTGCCAGCTGAAACTCTACAGTGCAAAGAAGAAGCCATTTCTAAGCAAGATCCACAAGCTCAGGCGTTTTCACTAGGCCAGGGATCATTTAAAATGGAGTGTGGCAAAATGGAAGACTGTTCTGTGGTCAGACGAGTCACGATTAGAATTTTTTGGGGGAAATCTGGGACGCCATGTCATCCAGACCAAAGAGGACAAGGACAACCCAAGTTGTTATCAACGCTCAGTTCAGAACGCTGCATCTCTGATGGTATGGGGTTGCATGAGTGCGTGTGGCATGGGCAGCTTGCATGTCTGGAAAGGCACCATCAATGCAGAAAAATATATTCAGGTTCTAGAACAACATATGCTCCCATCCAGACGTCATCTCGTTCAGGGAAGACCCTGCATTTTTCAACAAGATAATGCCAGACCACATTCTGCATCAATCACAACATCATAGCTGCGTAGGAGAAGGATCCGGGTACTGAAATGGCCAGTCTGCAGTCCAGATCTTTCACCTATAGAGAACATTTGGTGCATCATAAAGAGGAAGGTGCAACAAAGAAGGCCCAAGACGATTGAACAGTTAGAGGCCTGTATTAGACAAGAATGGGAGAGCATTCCTATTTCTAAACTTGAGAAACTGGTCTCCTCGGTACCCAGACGTCTGTTGAGTGTTGTAAGAAGAAGGGGAGATGCCACACAGTGGTGAAAATGGCCTTGTCCCAACTTTTTGGGGATTTGTTGACACCATGAAATTCTGATTCAACATATTTTTCCCTTAAAATTGTACATTTTCTCAGTTTAAACTTTTGTTCCGTGATTTATGTTCTATTCTGAATAAAATATTAGAAGTTGGCACCTCCACATCATTGCATTCAGTTTTTATTCACGATTTGTATAGTGTCCCAACTTTTTGGGAATCCGGTTTGTATAATATGTAAAGAAATAGCCAAGCACAAAATGAAGTATTAGACAGCTTATTCACCCCAATTTGATAATCAAGGAGTAATAGAATTGCTTATCTATTAAACAAGGTGGACACCCCAATGACAGTTAAATAACACAGCTTATTCACCCCAATTTGAAAATCAAGGCATAACGGATTGCTTATCTATTAAACAAGGTGGATACTGTTCAAATAGATATCGCTTTACCCTACACAGGGATTGATGCAAAGTGGGCTGTCTCCTATTGATTTCTTCAGCTTCAGAGTACAGAGCCTGCACTGTCCCTGCAGTCTCCCTATGCTCTCCCTGCAGTCTCCCTATCCCATATTCCACAATTAAAGGCATCTTGAACACTGTCCCTAGCACTTTGCATGTGTTTCCCTATGTTCAGATCACAGTGAAATGGTGGAGACCATGGGGGATGAGGCTTTTAAAGGACTGTGACAGCACAGGGGATGGCCATCTGCTGATTGGCTAGCTCCATAGCTTTATGGGTCATATTGTGTTCCCAGGCTTATTACTTTCACTTTGTAACATGTGTAGCCGCTATTTTAGGGAAAAAAACAATTCATTACCACGAAGCGCAGGAAGTTTCCTAAACTTTGGATCGAATTCCAGCTTGGATGCTTCGATTTGCTCAACACTAATTTTCAGACATCTCATTTAATTGTAAGACCACCCATGGAAATCATTTGGTGAAATGTATACAATGTTCATAATGTATGTATATCATATAATGCCATCTGACAGCACATTTTATGTAAGTAGCTTCAAATATGAAGGCTGATTGCTGCTATAAAAGTACCGACATATGTGAAATGACCCAGGAGGAGTGCAGGGAGGATAGAAGTGGTGATTGTGGCCCTGAGGGTTGTAGCAGTATTCACCGTTCGCTGTGGCAGTCTTCCATGCTACATTACCTAGGGCTGTGCAGTGAAGGGAGAGTGCACCCTTTCTTCCCTTGGTACTGGGAACCCTTCCTGATGGAAGTTGAGGTGCCCTTAATGGTGGGCAGTTGGCAGGGTACAAGACAGGAGGGCAGATGCATAGCTTGTGACAGGTTGAGACAATAATCCGTTTTGTTGCTTGCAATAAAAAAACTAAATCTTTCTTTACTGGATTGATGATGGGATCAGTAATAAATATAGCAGCAAAAGGTACAGTTCCAAAGTATATAATGATGCAGTCTTCTCCGAATAGCTGTGTGTAGGAAACAACCATGGTATTTGAAGTCCTCCCTAAGTCTGTCTTTCTAGATACATTTTGCAGTTTCTCCTAATTACCACGGGCATGATATTTTGTCTGGTTAACTCTTTCTACAATTTTGAACTAAGGAGTGCAGATCTTTAGGGCCGAAGGAATATATCCTTTCTACAGTAGCAAACTCTCAACGCCATAAACGAGCAAATACCCTGCTGTTTTAAGCTTGCATGACCTGGTTGGTTCTGGTCTCTTTTTCTCACATTTAGGGTCCATTCACATGTCCCTAGTGTATTGCGGTTCCTCAATACACCCGGCCGGCACCCCCATAAAACCAATTGCGGACAAGAATAGGACATGCTCTATTTTTTTCCGAAGCCGCGGACCGGAAGTTCAGGGCCGCGCTCCGAAAATTCAGATGCGGACAGCACACTGTGTGCTGTGCGCATCAATTCCTGCTTCATAGAGAATGAATGGGTCCGCACCCGTTCCGGATAATTGATGAACGGGTGCAGACACATTCTACACACATGTGGATGGACCCTTACTTTGATATCTGTAGAGCCTAACCTAGCTCGCAGGAGTTTTGCACATGTAGGTCTTCTTCCTTGCTCTCCTCAAACTTGGCTTACTTAACCAGAAGGGAGGCTTAGTCTATTAGCCTGGTAACTGCAGATTTCAACCATTCCAAAACAGAGGGTAAAAAATGTGGCAACCCAGCAGCATTTCCAAGATAATTTTCACAACACAATTTACAACATTTAGTGCAGATTTTGCTGCTGTGGAATGCTGGTATATCCATTTCAATATTTTACACTGCAGAAAATCCACAATAAACTTGCAATGTGTGATCATACCCTAATACATTTTATAGAGTGTGGGGCTTCATTTTTTGATCTGGAAGACTTAAAGTGTATCTCCAGTACAGGAGAAACTTTGTAATACATCTTTATTAAAGAATTAGGTTTCCTTCTGGGCTTCTCAGACTGCATTCTCCCTTCTTCCTTTCACTCAGCCTGTTATCTCTAAAGACACCATCTTCATCTCCAGCCTCACGCACAAAAAACTATGGAGAGAGGAGGGGGATTGAGGAGACTGCTGCCACATAGTAAGCAATTTATTACTGCACTCTGAACAGGTGTAGAGCCTAGTGTTGATCGAGCATGCTCGGCACATGGCGGTATTCGGTATTCGTCTCCTCCCGCACGTTTGTTAGCTGCTATATAGCACCCGATGACACGTGTTTGGCTCAGTTTTAGCCAGGTAGAGCTGTGCTGAAGAGAGGAAAGATAGTGTAGGGAGTGAATTATAATTTTTTTGTAAGTTAAAAAACTTGTCAGAGACCCAAAAGTCCTTTTACGGACTATTGTTCTGTGTGGCAGCAGAAATATATATTTGTAGCGCAACCTGCTCTAAATTGCTGAAACTTTACAGACCCAAAAGTCCTTTTAAGGATTATTGTGTGTGGCAGCAATATCTATTTTTAGCGCATCCTGCGCTAAATAGCGTGTAATAGGTAGACCGCTGCAGACAGTGACATTATCTGCGCTACACCTCCTGTGTAACGTGTGCGCATCCCAAAAATATCTGGGACCTCCAGTGTACTGCGGACAGTGTACTGCGGACAGTGACATTAACTGGGGTACATCTCCTGTGTAACGTCTCCAAATCCCAAATACCTGTGACATTCCCTGTAATTTTATATTAGCCACTGATGACATCAGCGACATTATCTGCAGTATTTCTCCTGTGTATCGTTTCCACATCCAAAATACCTGTGACATTCCCTGTAATTTTATATTAGCCGCTGCGGACATAAGCGACATTATCTGCAGTATTTCTCCTGTGTAACGTTTCCACATCCCAAATACCTTTGACATTCATGGTAATTTTATATTAGCCGCTGCTGACATCAGCGACATTATCAGTATGTTGAGCCCAGCAGCCACTACTTTTCCAGGCGAGCCATCCCTTACCTGCACAACCAAGTGGGGACAAAATCAGGTGTGCACTCTGCAATGCCATCTGTGGCAAGGTCCACATAACTACAGATACTGACTGGACCAGTAAGTACAGTCAGGGACGTTATATCTCCCTAACAGCACACTGGCTAAATGCAGTGGCGGCTGGGCCTGAGGCGGATTGCAGTTTGGCGCATGTCCTTCCACCACCGAGGATTGCAGGACGTTTCTCTTTGCCTCTTGTTGCTTCCTACTCCACTTCCTCTTCAACTGCCTCCTCATCCGGTCAGCGTAACACCTTCACCAACAACTTCAGCACAGCGAGGGGGAAATGACAGCAGGCAGTTTTGAAACGTATCTGTTTGGGGGACAAACAGGAGCTGTGGACGGGCATGGAACTAAAGACCGATGAGTGGTTGGTGCCAGTGAGCCTCAAGCCTAGCCGGGTGATGTGCGATAATGGACGAAATCTCATAGCAGCTCTGGGCCTAGCCGGTTTGACGCACATCCTTTGCCTGGCGCATGTGTTGAATTTAATTTAATAACTTGAACCACTCTCTTCACCCAATCAGATTTCAGCCATTGACCTCCCTTGGATGTGGTATCCCTTTCTCAGGCTCCCTCTCCGGCATGGAATCCTGATTCCCCATTACCCGTGATCACCATGGTAGGCGCATAAAAAAACATTGAAAGTTGATAGGGAAGATATCAAAATAGATTGCAGATGTCACGGGGACGTGCGATCAGGCAGAGGTTATCTAGAGTTAACAAAGCGGCAGCAGGCCTCTCCTGTATAACATTTCCTAATCCAAAATACCGCAGTGACATTCCCTGTAATTTTTATTACTCATTCCAATAACAGGGCATCTTAGGCATCCTGTATTGTTATTTATCGTCACTACCTCCACGAGTCGGGAGTGGGTAATTGCCCTGCGCCCCTTGCCTTCCTTCGATTTTTCTACTTTAATAACTTGTCCCCCATCTCCACCCAATCAGATTTCAGCCATTGACCTCCCTTGGATGTGGTATCCCTTTCTCAGGCTCCCTCTCTGGCATGGAATCCTGATTCCCCGTTACCCGTGATCACCATGGTAGGCGCCTAAAAGAACATCGAAAGTTGATAGAGAAACTACCCAATTAGATCGTGGACGTCATGGGGACATGCGACATGGTGGAGCAGTATGTGTGCGCACGCCTATACGTTCTGACTGATGAGTCTGCCCCCTTCAACTTCTGCGTCTCCAAATTGGGAACATGGCCTGAGCTTGCCCTTTACACCTTGGAGGTGCTAGCCTGTTCTGCAGCCAGCGTATTTTCTAAACGTTTGTTTAGCACGGCAGGAGGGTGGTTATCACAGATAAGGGGAACCGCCTGTCCACAGCCAATGTGGACAAGCTCACGTTCATTAAAATGAACCAGACAGGGATCCCACAGGATATGTCCGTACTTTGTGCAGAATAGAAATGTATACCGGCCTCCACCCAGCCATTGTTGTACTCCAGCACACTTTCTCTTTGTTTTATTTTTTATATTTCGCAATGTTTTGGGGTCTACCCAAATAAAAAAATAATAATAATGATATAAAAAATAAAAACAAAAACCAGTGTTGGCTACCTCCTCCTCCTCCACCGCTGCTTCCACCTACACTGCCACATCCACCGCTTCCTCAACCTCCTACTCCATATGGACCTCCTCCTGCTAGATCAAGATTATAATTTTTTATTTTTACGTATTTTAAGTAATTTCCCTATCCACATCTGTCGTGCTCTTAACCACATTTTGCTGCCTTTTGCAGCCCTCTAGCCCTTTCCATGAATTTTTCAGAGCCATTTTAGTGCTCCAAAATTCAGGTCCCCATTGCCTTCAATGGGATTTGGGTTTGAGGTCAAGTTCGGGTGCCAAACTTGAACTTTTTTGCGAAGTTCGGCCGAACCCTTCGAACCCGAACTCCCAGCTGTTCGCTCAACTCTACCTGTGACATTCCCTGTATTTTATTTAAGCCGCTGCTGACATCAGTGACATTATCTGCGGTATTTCTCCTGTGTAACGTTTTCACTCCCAAATTCCTGTGACATTCCCTGTAATTTTTTATTAGCCGCTGCTGACATCAGCGACATTATCTGCGGTGTTTCTCCTGTGTAACATTTCCACATCCCAAACACCTATGACATTCCCTGTAATTTTACATTAGCCGCTGCTGACATCAGCGACATTATCTGCAGTATTTCTCCTGTGTAACGTTTCCACATCCCAAATACCTGTCACATTCCCTGTAATTTTATATTAGCCGCTGCTGAGTCTGACATCAGCAAAATTATCTGCGGTATTTATCCCGTGTAACATTTCCACATCTCAAATACCTGTGACATTCTCTGTAATTTTATATTACCTGCTGCTGACATTAGCGACATTATCTGCGATATTTCTCTTTTCTCTTGTAGAACGTTTCCACATCCCAAATACCTGTGACATTCCCTGTAATTTTATATTAGCCACTGATGACATCAAAGACATTATCTGTGGTATTTCTCCTGTGTAACATTTTCACATCCCAAATACCTATGACATTCCCTTTAATTTTTTATTAGCCGCTGGGTAAGTCAGCGATATTATCTGCGGTATTGCTCTTGTATAACGTTTCCACATCCGAAATACCTGTGACATTCCATGTAATTTTATATTAGCCCCTGCTGACATCAGCAACATTATCTGCGGTATTTCTCCTGTGTGATGTTTACACATCCCAAATTCCTGTGACATTCCCTATAATTTTTTATTAGCCGCTGCTGACATCAGCGACATTATCTGCGGTATTTCTCCTGTATAACATTTCCACATCCCAAATATCTATGACATTCCCTGTAATTTTATATCAGCCGCTGCTGACATCAGTGACATTATTTGCGGTATTTCTCCTGTGTAACGGTTCCACATCCAAAATACCTATTACATTCCCTGTCATTTTATATTAGCCGCTGCTGAGTCTGACATCAGTGAAATTATCTGCGGTATTTATCCTATGTAACATTTCCACATCTCAAATACCTGTGACATTCTCTGTAATTTTATATTAGCTGCTGCTGACATCAGCGACATTATCTGCGGTATTACTCTTGTATAACGTTTCCACATCCCAAATTCCTGTGACATTCCCTATAATTTCTTATTAGCCACTGCTGACATCAGCGACATTATCTGTGATATTTCTCCAGTGTAACGTCTCCATATCCCAAATACCTGTGACATTCCCTGTAATTTTTTATTAGCCGTGACAGCATTGACATTATTTGCGGTATATCTCCTATGTGACGTTTTCACATTCCAAATACCTGTGACATTTCCTTTAAGTCTTCTGAAATAATGACCCCTAAATCCCTTTCCTCAGATACTGAGGTTAGGACTGTATCACTGATTTTATATTCTGCTTTATATTCTGCTCATTAAATTTTAGTTGCCAGATTTCTGACAATTCCTCTAGTTTTCCTAAAACCTTTTCCATTTGGTGTATCCCTCCAGGAACATCAACCCTGTTACAAATCTTTGTGTCATCAGCAAAAAGACACACCTTACCATCGAGGCCTTCTGAAATTTCACTGATAAAGATATTAAACAATATGGGTCCCAGAACAGATCCCTGAGGTACCCCACTGGTAACAAGACCTTGGTCTGAATATACTCCATTGACTACAACCCTCTGTTGCCTGTCCCTCAGCCACTGCCTAATCCTTTCAACAATATGGGAGTCCAAGCACAAAGACTGCAATTTATTAATAAGGCTTCTATGTGGGACAGTATCAAAAGCCTTACTAAAGTCCAGATAAGCGATGTCAACTGCCCCTCCGCCATCTATTATTTTAGTCACCCAATTAAAAAACTCAATAAGATTAGTTTGACATGATCTCCCTGAAGTAAACCCATGCTGTTTTTCATCTTTCATTCCATGGTATTTGAGATGTTCCACAATCCTCTCTTTCCATTCATTTCCCCACTATTGATGTCAGGCTTACTGGCCTATAGTTGCCCGATTTCTCCCTACTACCTTTCTTGTGAATGGGCACAACATTTGTTAATTTCCAATCTTTTGGGACGACTCCTGTTACCAGTGATTGGTTGAATAAATCTGTTAATGGTTTTGCTAGTTCACCGCTAAGCTCTTTTAATAGCTTTGGGTGTATCCCATCAATCCCTGTAATTTTTTATTAGCCGCTGCTGACATCAGCGACATTATTTGCGGTATATCTCCTGTGTGACATTTTCACATTCCAAATACCTGTGACATTCCCTGTAATTTTTATTAGCCACCGGTGACATCAGCGACATTATCTGCGGTATTTGTCTTGTGTAACGTTTCCACATCCCAAATACCTGTGATATCCCCTGTAATTTTATATTAGCCGCAGCTGAAAACAACATTATCTGCAGTATTTCTCCTGTGTAATGTTTTCACATGCAAAATACCAATTACATTCCCTGTAATTTTATGTTAGCCGCTGCTGAGTCTGACATCAGCGACATTATCTGCAGTATTTCCCCTGTGTAAAGTTTCCACATCCCAAATACCTATGACATACCCTGTAATTTTGTATTAGCCGCTGCTGACATCAGCAACATTATCTGCATATATTTCTCCTCTTTAACGTTATGTCATCCAAAATCAGCTAGAGATGAGACCCCCCAGCCTCCATTAGCCTCTTATCAGACCCATCAACCTCCATTAGCCTCAGATCAGCCTCATCAGACTCCACAGCCTCCATTAACCTCAGATAAGACTCCCATCAGCCCCCCCAGCCCCATGTAGAGTCAGATCAGACTCCCAATCAACCTCAGATCAGACCCCCTGCCCAGAACAGCCTCAGATGGGACCCCACAACCTCCATCAGCCACATATCAGCCCCTATCAGACTCCAATCCTCGAACATACTCAGTTCAGACCCCCAATTAAACCCTATCAGCATCATATCAGTCACCCAGCCTCAAATCAGCCCTTATCAGTCTCAAATCAGCTCCCATAATACCCCCAGCCCCCATGAGACTCAGATAAGACTCCCAATCAGACCCTATCAACCGCTAATCAGAACCCCCCCCCCCCCCAGCTCCACTTAAAATCAGATCGCACCCTCCAGCCTCCATCGGACCTCAGATCACACATTAAAAAAACAACTGAACTTACCTCACTTGCTCCGGATGAAGCCGAAGGTCCATGGCTCACCACTCGATTGCTTACTCCGAGTCCCGTAATGTACTGTGTCATAGTCCACAGCATAGTCCTTTTTCTTTTTTTTTGGGGGGGGGGGGGGAGGAGTGTGTCTTGTAGTCCAAAAATATTTTAAATTTTGGTTATTTAAAAATGCAAAAAAGTCTATTTACCTGTGTTTTGGGCATTCTTCAGATACACTATTAATTAGTGAAAATATAATTCTGTCTAATTCTGTCTTATTTTTTATATGATGTCCATCCTAAATTTTTGAAATGTATTTTTAGCATTGCATTAATATGTATTTTGTCACAGACGTGCGAAGCTATCATTCGGTGAACCCTGCTACTCATTATATGCTTATTCTAAAACATTGCACATCACACCAAATATTCCAGACAGAATTTCATCAGAGCTGATCTTTACTGTAACTTTAGTGTACTGAATGATAAACTGTGTTTATTATCTTTACACATCATTCCCCCGGGTGAAAAAAAAATTTGAGTAACAGTTGTACATTATTGTACTGAAAAGCCCTGAGGCCATGTAAGCAAAATGAGATAAAGACTAAAGACACAAAGATGCAGCAACACCTTGCAGACACTATGTATGTATATATATATAAATATATATATATATATATATATATATATATATATATATATATTTCTACAGTTATAACACTGGACACTAAGTCTAAAAAATATAAAATTTCTTGTCTTTTGACAGTAGCTACATGGACCATAGACACAATAGACAGGAGTGGACTAGGAGATTTGTCTGGGCATGCTCTGTAATGTGTGCAGAGGTCAAAAAGGAGCTGATAAGCTGTGATATCACCTATTGTGAATAGTAACTAGAGATGAACGAAGTAATAAAAAATTTGATTTGGCTGCTTTGCTGAATTTTACCCAAAAAATTGCATTTCTTTGTAAGTAGTGGGTGCAATGACAGAGGGTGCGATTGTGCCGCTCCCCGTCATTGTACCCCTCGGATGCCACGTTCATAGCTGATTGCGACATCTGATAAAATGTGATCTGATCTTCATCTAAGTCACAACAATAGACAATCACAGTCTGCTTAAACTAATAACACACAAAGAATTAATGCTGATTGCGACATCTGATAGTAATAACAGAGTGTAAAATAAAAAAATAAATTAATTAAATCATACTTACCTCATCCTTTTGCTCACGACACCCAACGTCATCGGCACATCGCGGAGTTCGGCCGAGCACCGCGTGTGCTCGAGCGTGATGCTCAAGTCAGTGTATTTAAATCTACTTTAGCCTCTATTTCTATGCAGAAGATCGCTGTACAGTGAGGGAATCCCTCAGTGTGAGTCAGTGGCTTAGGAGTCCCTGCTCTGACTCCATATATATAGCTTTGTCCATATATGAAGTCAGTGCTTTGGGACACCCCAGTGTATTTAAATCTAATTTAGCCTGTATTTCAGAAAAGTTTCTGCCGGGATTAAAACTCACAACCTTCTGCATTAGAGGCAAGTGACTTAACCACTGGGCTATAATAGCTGCATAGCCAGTTACAAAAATAAATAAAAATTTGACAGGATTTGAATTCACAGCCTCTGCATCACAGCCCAGAACTTTAACTACTATACTATATACAGTTGCAAGAAAAAGTATGTGAACCCTTTGGAATGATATGGATTTCTGCACAAATTGGTCATAAAATGTGATCTGATCTTCATCTAAGTCACAACAATAGACAATCACAGTCTGCTTAAACTAATAACACATAAAGAATTAAATGTTATCATGTTTTTATTGAACACACCATGTAAACATTCACAGTGCAGGTGGAAAAAGTATGTGAACCCTTGGATTTAATAACTGGTTGAACCTCCTTTGGCAGCAATAACTTCAACCAAACGTTTCATGTAGTTGCAGATCAGATGTGCACAACAGTCTGGAGTAATTCTTGACCATTCCTCTTTACAGAACTGTTTCAGTTCAGCAATATTGTGGGGATGTCTGGTGTGAATCGTTTTCTTGAGGTCATGCCACAGCATCTCAATTTGGTTGAGGTCAGGACTCTGACTGGGCCACTCCACAAGGTGTATTTTCTTCTGTTTAAGTCATTCTGTAGTTGATTTACTTCTATGCTTTGGGTCGTTGTCCTGTTGCAACACCCATCTTCTGTTGAGCTTCAGCTGGTGGACAGATGGCCTTAAGTTCTCCTGCAAAATGTCTTGATAAACTTGGGAATTCATTTTTCTTTCGATGATAGCAATCCATCCAGGCTCTGATGTGGCAAAGCAGCCCCAAACCATGATGCCCCCACCACCATACTTTACAGTTGGGATGAAGTTTTGATGTTGTTGTGCTGTGCCTCTTTTTCTTCACACATAGTGTTGTGTTTTTCTTCCAAACTAAACTTTGGTTTCATGTGTCCACAGAATATTTTGCCAGTACTGATGTGGAACATCCAGGTGCTCTTGTGCAAACTGTAAACGTGCAGCAATGTTTTTTTTTTTTGGACAGCAGTGGCTTCCTCTGTGGTATCCTCCCATGAAATCCATTCTTGTTTAGTGTTTTACGTATCGTAGATTCGCTAACAGGGATGTTAACATATGCCAGAGACTTTTGTAAGTCTTTAGCTGACACTCTAGGATTCTTCTTCACCTCATTGAGCAGTCTGCACTGTGCTATTGCAGTCATCTTTACAGGACAGCTACTCCTAGGGAGAGTAGCAGCAGTGCTGAACTTTCTCCATTTATAGACAATTTCTCTTACCGTGGACTGATGAACAGCAAGGCTTTTGGAGATACTTTTATAACCCTTTCCAGCTTTATGCAAGTCAACATTTCTTAATCATAGGTCTTCTGAGAGCTGTTTTGTGCGAGGCATCATTCACATCAGGCAATTCTTCTTGTGAAAAGCAATCCCAGAACTGGTGTATGTTTTGTATAGGGCAGGGCAACTGTAACCTACACCTCCAATCTCATCTCATTGTTTGGACTCCAGTTGGCTGACACCTCACTCCAATTAGCTCTTGGAGATGTCATTAGTCTAGGGGTTCACATACTTTTTCCACCTGCACTGTGAATGTTTACATGGTGTGTTCAATAAAAACATGGTAACATTTAATTCTTTGTGTGTTATTAGTTTAAACAGATTGTGATTGTCTATTGTTGTGACTTAGATGAAGATCAGATCACATTTTATGACCAATTTGTGTAGAAATCAATATCATTTTAAAGGGTTCACATACTTTTTCTTGCAACTGTATGTACAGTTCGGGTTCTCCCATTGACTTCCATTGTGCTCGGGTGCTCAGTAGAGCACCCCGAGCATCGCAAAGTGGTCTACTCGAGCACCCGAGCATCGCAAAGTGTTCTACTCGAGCACACAAGCACTTTGGCGCTTGATCAACACTACCGTATTGAAGACCTACGATGGTAAAATTCTGTGGACTCAAGAGGAGAGGGACCTTCCTGCTTGTTATTGTGCACAGTTCAGAAGCCTGCATTTCTGATGGTATGGAGTTGCATGTGTCTATGACATGGATAGCTTACATATCTTGAAAGGCGTTATCAATGCTGAATAGTAAATAGAGGTTTTGAGGTTTTAGAACAACATATGGTCCAATCCACATAATGTGTAGTAGTATTAACAAGATTGCTCAACTGATTGTGGAATGTCAAGGTCTAGAAAATGAGGTAGGAGTCCAGTGGATATGACAGTCTGGATGACTGTAGTTTAGTGAAGTTTACTGTAGTTAAATAACAGTCCAAGTTCATTAACAGATGAATGGCAATGGTTGTAGCATGAGGCAGAGCTGTAGTCAGGTACAGTAACAGTTTAAGTTTGGTAACAGATAAGCACAACAGTTTGTAGTAAACTCAGGAGCAATAGCTGGACTGGAGGCTGGAAGCACAATAATCTGGCAAGGAGGAAGTGGCAAGGCCTGATGCAAGAAACCTGCCCATCAGATTCAGGAAAACTACTGTCCAGAATTGCCAGTTGCTCAGTGAGAAGAGCTACTGCCTAGCACACAGGAGTTTTTGGGTTCAGATCCTGACATAACGTCTCTTTCAGGGAAGGCCTTGCACATACTGCAACCATCATAATAGCATGGCTTTGCAGAAGTGTTGAGGTGCTGAATTTGTGTGCCTGCAGTCCAATAGAAAACACTTGGTGCATCCTGAAATGAAAAATCCATCAAAAAATATAAAAAAGACCTATTACTGTTCAGCAGCTAGAATCCTACATCAGACAAGAATATGACAAAATTCCTCTCCCAGAAATCTAGCAATTGATCTCCTCCCTTTCCAGACTTTTACAGACTTTTAAAAATAGAAGAGGGGAAGCTACACAATGATAGATATTGCCCTGTCCCAACTTTTTAGAGATGCATTGATGCCATCAAGTTCTAAAGGAGTAAATTTTTTAATGAAATGGTAAAATGTCTCACTTTCAACTTCTGATATGTGTTGTGAATAAAATATGAGTCTATAAAATTTGCAAACCCTTGCATTCTGTTTTTATTTACTTTTATATACAATTTACACAGTCCCAACTTTTTGGGGATTCTAGATTGTACAAAAAGTGTTAGATTTGCTGTCTTTTGTCCATCATGCTTCCCTAAAACAAAGAAATATTAAAAAAAGGCTCAGAAAAGTGCAGCAACATCAGAAATAGTTATTTGCTTCTCACATAAACTAGCATCGCCTGTCATCATATGAAAACTAAATGCTTGCTTCTCACAAACAAGCTAGAAACATGGTCTGGCGAATGTTGATTTTCTGTACAAAGTTACATACAAAAAGGAAAGTTTGTGCAGATCTAATTAAGAAGTTATGATAAATTTTCGAGAGAGATCGTTCATTTTTACAGAGCTAATTATTTTGTTAATTTATAACTGCAAAATAATGTAAAATGATGTTTCCCTGATGATGATCAGATGGGAACCAAAAGAAATAATGTCAGGAACAAAGACTCACAATTACAAACTTTTCTATCCTTACTATATTGAACTATATTTAGGATATCTGTTAGTTGTTTTAACTTAAAATACCTTTGTCAGATATATTATTTGAGTGCGGCATAGAACAAAGGCACTGAACACAGGGATATATAGTTTTCTACTATTTGCTTTAGCTTTTCTCATGTAAAAAGCTGGATTCATGGAAAAGCCTATGAGTCCTGCTGATTCCTGCTTTCCCTCCCCACAGAAGCCTGTGAGTCCCCACCAACCCATAAAGAAAGCCTATGAGTCCTCCTCCCACCCACTTAAAAAGAGATACTGTCAGAATATGACAGCAATGTAGCATGCACACCCAGGAATAGTACAGTCCTAAAACTCCCCAGACCCACTATCTCTGTCTACTTGCATGGTCACTATATGAGGTGACCCCACAATTGGTCGACGGTCCCTGCATTCTAAGTATGTGAGGGAGCGACATACAAACAGGGAATAAACAGACACAATGAGAGGAGTCATATTGCACCAGGGTTAAAGGCCAGTCGGTCAACAAAGTGCCAAGAACATCCGAAGAAAATGAGAGGGCCAGACATGCAAGAAGTCAAAAGCCATGAGAGCAATACAAGACCAAATTGTGAATAGCCAGATAACTTAGTCACAATACCAGATCCAGAAGTCACAGCCAAAGTAAACACAATACCATCAAGGAACAGCAAGGGGAGGCAGAGGAACATAAATTCATCAGCACCTGCACCCACACGAGCCAGACTTATATAGAGAGTTGGGAATGATCTCCAGCTGGCTTCCCTATCTGTCGGGCGGAGCTGTTTTTTCAATATTCTTACAGCAAACCTCCTCAGCGTGCTTGCAGTCTTCCTCCCGATGAGCCTGAAACATCACTCTGATGTTGTCTGTATTGCAACCAGGTTTTCCTTCTCCTTTCATTACGAATTTGTCCTCTTCAGACATACAGCAACTTCAGACCCTCAATTGAACCCGTAGCATAGTCGACCCCACCTAGGTTGCCTATTTCTTTGACTCCTGATTACTCATTCAGGTGTTCCTTGAGACACTACAAAAGAGGGTCTGAAGATTAGTGATGGACGAACATCAATGTTCGCGAACCGCAAGTTCGCGGCGGGTCCCATTAATTTTAAAGGCAGGCGAACCTGAAAAACCTTCAGCTCATATTTGCAGCCAAGAAATAATTACTAGAAGTGCACAAATAGTCCCACAACATGGACAGTGACCTACCAGATGTATTATTCAAATTTGCGATCTCCCGCAAATCTCCATCAACTGCAAGATGCTATCCAATCAATATGGGCCAACATTTCTAAAGAATGCTATCAGTGCCTTGTGGAATCAATGCCACGTGGAATTAAGGCAGTTCTGAAGGCAAAAGGGGGTCCAACACCGTATTAGTATGGTGTTCCTAATAATTCTTTAGGTGAGTGTACTTTCTAACATAGAAAGTATATTATAACATTGTACAAGGAAGGCAATCCATTAGAATATACATAAAGATAAAACGTAACCTTTAATAATTTTACTATGAGGGTCCATTCACACGTCCGTAAGTGTTTTGCGGATCGGCAAAACACGGACATCGGCAATGTGCATTCCGCAATTTGTGGACCGCACATCGCCGGTACAATAATAGAAAATGCCTAATCTTGTCTGCAATTACGGACAAGCATAGGACATGTTCTATTTTTTTGCGGAAACGGAAGCACAGATGCAGAAGTGCCGATCGGCAAATGCGGAAGCGGACAGCACATTCCAGCCCCATTGAAAATAAATAGGTCTGCACCCGTTCCACAAAATTGCAGAATGGATGCAAACCCATTTTGCGGATGTGTGAATATAAAAGATAGCCCTCAAAATGAAAATAAATTAAATTATTAAAGTTAAGCAAAAAGCATAGATGTTGTAGGCAATAACAAGTGCTCGGTGGCACTAAATCAGGTGCTTGGCAGAACCAAATCAGAACAGGGTGGGCAAAGAACTGTCCCTGATATTGCCCTACAGGGGGTGCTATTCTGGCCCTGATAGCCTAACCACAGACCACCCGCCCTTATAAGAGCTACCCCGCCTGGAACTTTACCCTATAGAAAAATGGCCCTAGTAAGCCCCTAGCCCCTATGCCCCTGACACTATATAGATCTATGTGTTTTTGACTTATTATAAAAGTATATTATAAGTGTATTACACCCCTCTGTGTATCACACCTATCGATAGCACACCTATACTAGTGCTTAAAATGACTTTTGTGGCCCTATTAGATAGCGTTTGGTGTCCCTAACAGCCTGTCCCTGCTCCACACAGCAACCTCTCCCTACACTGGCAAAACACAGAATGTAAAATGCCGGCCAGATCAGGCTTATTTATAAGGTAGGGGGTATGTCCATGTGCTGAAATGTCTCAATTGGCTGTCCTGTACCACCTGATGGGTGCGTCATGGGTCAAAGTTCTTCACAATGTAAAAGAATATGGCGGGCACGAATTTCTCCATATGTTCACATGTTCGGCGAATCGCGAACACGCAAAGTTCGCAGCGAAACAACCGCCGGGCGAACCGCATAGCCATCTCTACTGAAGAATCTGTGTGTCTAAAGAGGACAAAGCCATATTGAAGGGAGAAGGAAAAAAATGTAAATGAGCAGTTAAGTGCACCAAGGGCAGGCCCAAGCCACTGTGAGCACCCTTGCTCCTCCAACTTCCTCTAACAGACCCACCCTATATTTCAGTGACAGCACCCTATATTTTAGTGACAGCACCCTATATTTCAGTGACAGTGCCAGGTTCCTGAATAATCAGTTCTCCTGCCCTTGTAAATCACAAAGGAGAGAGAGGGTCTGGCAGAGAAAGGAGGAGGAGAAAGAGTGCACAAAGTGTTTTGGACCCACCATCAGTGCACTTTACTGTTCTTTTATAGTAACATAGTAACATAGTACATAAGGCCGAAAAAAGACATTTGTCCATCCAGTTCGGCCTGTCATCCTGCAAGTTGATCCAGAGGAAGGCAAAAAACCCCTGTGAGGTAGAAGCCAATTTTCCTCACTTTAGGGGAATAAAAATTCCTTCCCGACTCCAATCAGGCAATCAGAATAACTCCCTGGATCAACGACCCCTCTCTAGTAGCTATAGCCTGTAATATTATTACGCTCCAGAAATACATCCAGGCCCCTCTTGAATTCCTTTATTGTACTCACCATCACCACCTCCTCAGGCAGAGAGCTCCATAGTCTCACTGCTCTTACCGTAAAGAATCCTCTTCTATGTTTGTGTACAAACCTTCTTTCCTCCAGACGCAGAGGATGTCCCCTCGTCACAGTCACCGTCCTGGGAATGAATAGATGATGGGATAGATCTCTGTACTGACCCCTGATATATTTATACATATTAATTAGATCTCCTCTCAGTCGTCTTTTTTCTAAAGTGAATAACCCTAATTTTGATAATCTTTCAGGGTACTGTAGTTGCCCCATTCCAGTTATTACTTTAGTTGCCCTCCTCTGGACCCTCTCCAGCTCTGCTATGTCTGCTTTGTTCACAGGAGCCCAGAACTGTACACAGTACTCCATGTGTGGTCTGACTAATGATTTGTAAAGTGGTAGGACTCATCACGGGCATCTATGTCTCCTTTTGTATATAGATTATAAATAATTCAGAGGGGGCTATTAAGTGAAAGGTATCATTTAATTCAGCTGAGCTAGCCCCACAAGGCATTCATTGTACATGGTATAACAGCACATTTCTGCACAATACTCTGAAATAAAATAAAAATAACTTCCATTGCTTTCACTGTTTAGGTCCCCCAGTTTATCTATTTGCACTCTTGTGTTTTGACCATCACTTGAGCAATCCAGTCAATCAACGACCATTGCAGTGATAAACTACAGAGATATGTGGCTGGCTGGTCTGGTCAAGTACAGATGTGGCAAGTGTCAAAAATCAATGGGTTAATGCATTATCCTGACAGTGTAACTTGATGCCAACTTAAGCTTTAGAAGTTTTGGACCTTGTTAAACTAGGTCAGCACGATAAGCTTGTGTGTTAACGCACCAGGAATTAAAGTGGCACTGTCCTTTCAATAAACTTTTAATATGTTATACGGACATGACAGGAGGAGAGAGAGCATACTAAGTTCACACTATTCTCCCCTCATTCTAGAACTCGTGGGAGTCTTACCGCTCAAACCTCCACCGATCTAAACTTTTGATATGTTCCTTTAACATATCAAAAGTTTCATCAAAAGTACAGTCAGGGAAGGACTAGTGAAGGATTCAAAAGATAAATATATTAAGAACTTTATTATTGTAACATTTTGGGCTAAGTCTGGGATCATATCACTTTTTTGTCTTACATTTAAAATATTTGTAGGGGAAAAAGGATGCAAAAGTGTAGTACAGCCGAGTCCACCAAAAATGAGTAGAAAAGTTTTTTAAATCCATTTAACATAATGTTAAATGTAAGACAAAAACATGATGTGAACCCAAGGCTAATGAAATGGTTTATTAATTATTATTATTATTTTTTTTTATTTTTTTTTAATCATCTATAATGATTTTAACTTTGTTTACGGTATTGGTATTTTTTGAGGGAGGGAAGTTGAAATCACAAATTCTTTAGTGAGTGTACAATAAAATAATGATGTACAGTATGCATAGTTTTAATATTCCTCTCTACTTTTTTAGTTGAACTGATCCAGAATTAAGAAAACAAGATCTTAAGTTTAGATTCTGTATGAGAATTAAGGCAGAGTTTTTTGTTAGTTGTTGTCCCCCCCCCCCCTTACTTAAAGGCTATGTGGTTGTATTTATTATGACTGCATTTAACTCATTTTGGGCTACATATCATTTTTTTCATTAAGTCTATGGTATTAAAAATGTTCAGTCATTTCTGAGATAACAAGGGTTAAAAATGAGTCTGTTTAAATGCTGTTATATCTGTTTTCATGTGTAGTTCTTGTATACTTTCTTGCTTATTATTTGCTTGCTGAAGTGCTGTACATGGATAGCTGTGATGCTTCTTCTGACATAAATCTGACAGCAGAATGCACCTCGTTTCTGTTGGTTGTCTATCCTCTACCCCTTGCTCCTAACCGAGTAGATCAGTGTCAGAGAAAACAACATGGAGGGGTAGGAAGCTATGTATTATACAGCAGATCAGAGAATGGAGAGGGAGGAAAGCATCACACTTGCTGTATTGTATCAGAGTATGGAAAGGGAGTAGAACACCCAGGGCAGAATTTAATGGGGAAGAAGGAAGAAATCACATACTTAGCATTAGTGTCTGTCAGCACAGGAGAAAGGAGATCCCTTGTGGACTATAGAAGGGAAAAGCAGTACAGAAATCAAGCCTGGCTGAAACAGAAGAACCATTGACAACACTAGCATGCTGGACATACAGACCTCCTACCCAGTATACTGGGAGAGCAATGATCAAATGAGAAAAGTCAAAAACTAGGAGCAGGTTGCAAATTGAATATGAGGTGGTCTGAAAATGAATGGAGTGAAGAGCATATGAAAGCACTGGTCCAGTGCTGAAATATGTAGACTCTATGGGGGACATTTATGAAATTAGATATGTCAGTTTTGTGGTGTAAAAAACTTGCAATTCTTGGCAACTGCACCTTTCCATGGCAACTGCAACATTTTTGCATCATTTCATGACCCTCGCCACTTTTCACAGTGGTCTATGTTAAAGCACTAAAAGTGAGATTAGATGTGGATTATGACTCATTTACTACGTGTGACTTTTGGAAAACTCGCAAAAAAGTTGCAACCCACGCCAGGCAACCCCAGATCTACTTTTACAACTAAAGATGTAAACCACATTACCCCCATGCCACATACAGTTGCAAGAAAAGTATGTGAACCCTTTGGAATGATATGGATTTCTGCACAAATTGGGCATAAAATGTGATCTGATCTTCATCTAGGTCACAACAATAGACAATCACAGTCTGCTTAAACTAATAACACACAAAGAATTAAATGTTACCATGTTTTTATTGAACACACCATGTAAACATTCACAGTGCAGGTGGAAAAAGTATGTGAACCCCTAGACTAATGACATCTCCAAGAGCTAATTGGAGTGAGGTGTCAGCCAACTGGAGTCCAGTCAATGAGATGAGATTGGAGGTGTTGGTTACAGCTGCCCTGCCCTATAAAAACACACACACCAGTTCTGGGATTGCTTTTCACAAGAAGCATTGCCTGATGTGAATGATGCCTCTGCACAAAAGAGCTCTCAGAAGACCTACGATTAAGAATTGTTGACTTGCATAAAGCTGGAAAGGGTTATAAAAGTATCTCCAAAAGCCTTGCTGTTCGTCAGTCCATGGCAAGAGAAATTGTCTATAAATGGAGAAAGTTCAGCACTGCTGCTACTCTCCCTAGGAGTGGCCGTCCTGTAAAGATGACTGCAAGAGCACAGCGCAGACTGCTCAATGAGGTGAAGAAGAATCCTAGAGTGTCAGCTAAAGACTTACAAAAGTCTCTGGCATATGCTAACATCCCTGTTAGCGAATCTACAATACGTAAAACACTAAACAAGAATGGATTTCATGGTAGAATACCACAGCGGAAGCCACTGCTGTCCAAAAAAAAAACATTGCTGCACGTTTACAGTTTGCACAAGAGCACCTGGATGTCCCACAGCAGTACTGGCAAAATATTCTGTGGACAGATGAAACCAAAGTTGAGTTGTTTGGAAGAAACACACAACACTATGTGTGGAGAAAAAGAGGCACAGCACACCAACATCAAAACCTCATCCCAACTGTGAAGTATGGTGGTGGGGGCATCATGGTTTGGGGCTGCTTTGCTGCATCAGAGCCTGGACTTATTGCTATCATCAAAGGAAAAATTAATTCCCAAGCTTATCAAGACATTTTACAGGAGAACTTAAGGTCATCTGTCCACCAGCTGAAGCTCAACAGAAGATGGGTGCTGCAACAGGACAACAACCCGAAGCATAGAAGTAAATCAACAACAGAATGGCTTAAACAGAAGAAAATACGCCTTCTGGAGTGGCCCAGTCAGAGTCCTGACCCCAACCCGATTGAGATGCTGTGGCATGACCTCAAGAAAGCAATTTACACCAGACATCACAATAATATTGCTGAACTGAAACAGTTCTGTAAAGAGGAATGGTCAAGAATTACTCCTGAACGTTGTGCACGTCTGATCTGCAACTACAGGAAACGTTTGGTTGAAGTTATTGCTGCCAAAGGAGATTCAACCAGTTATTAAATCCAAGGGTTCACATACTTTTTCCACCTGCACTGTGAATGCTTACATGGTGTGTTCAATAAAAACATGGTAACATTTAGTTATTTGTGTGTTATTAGTTTAAGCAGACTGTGATTGTCTATTGTTGTGACTTAGATGAAGATCAGATCACATTTTATGACCAATTTTTGCAGAAATCCATATTATTCCAATGGGTTCACATACTTTTTTTTGCAACTGTATATTATTAAGGGGCACTGAAGATACTTAAATATTATTTTATTATAAGTATATTCTAAAATACCTTTCATTAGTTATTAAGGGCTCTTTTCGTCTAGGGAACAATCATTAGGAGAAATAAAATGGCTGCAGTCCTATTAGCGCACACAAATCATGTCCTAATCACACAGGAGGAAAAGTTACTTCACAACACTGAGGTAAAGAGCTGCCTCATCCTCTTCTCTGCTCTGCTTGTCAGGGGTTATGCTCCTGAATATAGCTGATCAGATCTTATGCTGAATCTCTGTAGGAATGGAGTTCATGAGGAGACATGAAGTGCAGAGAGGAGTTAGGGAGGTAGGGATGTGGTAATGAGCAGCAGTACTTGCATGAAGTCTCCATTACCACAGCCCCACATTACCACAGTCTGTCCTGTCCCTCCCCTCTGTACTTCATGTCTCCTCATGAACTCCATTCCTACAGAGATTCATCTTATCAGTTGTATGCAGGATCATAATACCTGACAAGTAGTAGAGGAGGATGAGGCAGCTCTTTACCTCAATGTTGTGAAATAACTTGTCCTGCTGTGTGATTAGGGCAGGTTTTTGTGTATAGGATGGCGGCCATTTTGTTTCTCCTAATGATTGCTTCCTAGACAAAATGAGCCATTATAACTAATGAAAGGTATTTGGGAATATATTTATAATACAGTAATATTTAGGTATTTTTATTTTCTTAATTCCCGTAGAACCCTTTTAAATGACAAATAACCCCTATATTTGATACTTTTATTTGGTCTTTATGCCAAAAGGCCAGTTGGCATTACAGTCATGTTTTTTAATCTGCTCTCAGTCATCTTTTATGGATCTTCTATGGAAGATGTTTTTGACATTGATGGTTACATCAGCAGATAAGATTGGGCATCCAAAACGCATGTGGAAAAACATCATTTTTACTTAAAAAGAAGCAGTAAAAAGGTGATAAAAACACTTTTCAACTTTTCAAAAATTGAATTTTTTCTGTATGAGCCTAAACTTTAAAAGATATATCATATTAAGAAAAAAATGGTGTAAGTGAGTGATGCCCCCATAACAAACAATGTGTATTTTTGGCAATTTGTTACAGTAAATCACAGTTTATAGAAGAAATATCTTATTAAGGAAGGAATTTTTTATTTTGATTGAATTGGAGCTGTAGAATACTCTGCCAAGGGAGTTAGAAATAGACTGCACACTTGACAAATTTATTAAAGGATTTGATGCCCTTCCTGTATGGAATCATATCAGTATTTAGAGCTATTCAATTATAATTGAAATATTGATTGAAGGAACTAATCTTACTGCTAGAGATGGATTAGAAAAGGATACTTTCTTCCTCGATAAAGATAAATTGGAGAAAAGACCAACAAGAATTTAGTTACTTCTTCCTCTGTTACTGTTAGTAATAAGGCGAATTTGTTAGACTGCATCTGTTTATTCAGTTACACTCAATGAAAAGGTATTATTGTACTTTGTAGAATGGACTTTATTTCTATGACTTTATAGAATTGTATTTTTTTTTTCACTTACATACCAGAATAATGTATTATAAATAAAATAGTAAAAAAAAACATGATAAAAAAATAAACAAAACCTCAAGATTCTTTCTGGGAGCAACAATCTTAATGAAGCAAATTGACAGATACATTTAATCAGTGATGATGACGTATACTTGAAATAATGGATTTCTGTTATATCAGTTAAACTTGCTAGAATTCTGTCTCTGTGACAACAATATAATTGTATCTTTTTTTTTATTCATAAAAAGTTATGTCTGTATTTTTCTCTATTTGTTTTTAAATAAATGCATTTTAAAATAAATATTTAAAAATAGAGAAAAAAATATATAGAGAGAGCTGTAATGTATCTTTCCATGAACAATGGTCTTGGTGAATCACTATATCAGGTAATCAACAGTTAATCAATGATGATTGAGCACACATAAAGTTATGAATGCTTTAAGATATTGCATAAATTTCACCTTCGATGTTAGGAGATGTCACAATTAGCGATGAGCGGCAGGGGCTATATTCGAATGTGTGATATTTTATGAATATTAGGGTGAATATTCGTCATATATTCGCAAATTCGCTATATTCGTTGAGATAATAGCAGTGTAAAATTCGCTTACTGTGCATGCGCAAAAGGGGCGTGGCCTAGTTTAGCAACTGTTTTCAAATTAGTTTGAGGAGATTGGAAAACATAGTTGGCAGCAATTGTCACGACAGTGAGGAAGAACTCCTGATCACTGTAAGTAATTTGACAATACAGCAGTGTATTTGATTACATTTCACTTGCATGTCTGAACAATCGCTTTATATGCAGATAGAGTGTTATTTGTGATTGCAAAAATCGGCACTTATGATACAAATGTTTTTTCGCAATACATACAACTTCACATTTTATCAGGTCTAAGTAGATATTACTGATTGGTGCACATTTGATGTGACATCACAGCACTATGTATGTACCGTGTATGTATGGACAGCATAGAAATATCTCTCACATGCACATTGCACATCCATTTTCCTGCCGCACACTATATACCCCACATACACACACAGTATATAGATTGCAGTTTGTGAGCTGTTGGTCAGGACTCAGGAGAAGCTTTCTTTGTCTTACCGCCAGTATTTGCTGGTACATTTAGAGTTACCCAAGGTGCACCACGGGGAGGCGAACCAGCTTTACACCCCATACCGTACCATCAGTTCACTAGACAGGTAAATCTCTGCTCAGCTGGCCAATATCCGATTGCTCAGACCCCACACACATACAATCGCAATACAATCCGATCTTATAACGGTAACATTAAATCTAATATTTCCCCTTCAAAGACTTAAATACTTTTTAATGTTTTGTTGAGGACATTATTTTCAATACTTGTATTTAAAAAAGTTGGGATTATATGCTTGCATCTTTATCCTGCAGCACATGTTGGAGTGGGGCTATGACCGGACCCGGGTCCAGACTGAGAAGCAGAGGATTGTGAGGAAGATCCATTTCAAGCTCTTAAGCAAGTTCAATGGCAGGCACCCTAGGATGGCCATATTAAATAAATGGTCCGATTAGAAAAGAAGGAACTCGGAGGGGATCAGAGAGATCTGTGACAGAATATGCCCAGGTACAATGCTTACATAAATTTTGTATCTCTCTGCAACACTCTGTAATGTATATATACAGTTATGAAAATAAGTATTTCATCCCTTTACAAATGATTACTTATTACCTGGTGTGACATGTAGCAAATCAGCAGGTTACATCATACATCTCTACCTCGCCATGAGTATTTATATACAGTATATTTATACACACAGCGAGGTACAGATGTATGATATAACCGGATAATTTTGTGGGTTTCACACACACATAAATATAGATGTGTGTAGAAACATAGAAACATAGAATGTGTCGGCAGATAAGAACCATTTGGCCCATCTAGTCTGCCCAATATACTGAATACTATGGATAGCCCCTGGCCCTATCTTATATGAAGGATGGCCTTATGCCTATCCCATGCATGCTTAAACTCCTTCACTGTATTTGCAGCTGCCACTTCTGCAGGAAGGCTATTCCATGCATCCACTACTCTCTCAGTAAAGTAATACTTCCTGATATTACTTTTAAACCTTTGCCCCTCTAATTTAAAACTATGTCGTCTTGTAGCAGTTTTTCTTCTTTTAAATATTCTTTCCTCTTTTACCTTGTTGATTCCCTTTGTTTGGGGGGCAGTTGTAGTTTGCAGTTTTAAATTCAGTCTTCCACTCCATTGTGATCCAACTGTGTTCAGTCCGGCTGGACTACATCTCAATAGAGAGAACAATCAAGCTATTCAGTTCAAACACAAGCTCATGGTGTGTACTATAGCTTGTAGGGCTATCTGTGGTCTGGCATCAAGCTGACCTCATGTGCATAAGGGGGTCATTAGCATCCCTCTGACAGTGGGTGGATGTCGCCTGTTCCCCACTGCTTTACACTGCCATACTGACAACAATATTCAGTTGGCAACAGCCCTGCACTAAGTAATACGGCATTGCCCTGCATTACAAGTAATAGGGTGGGAGGTAGTGCACCCCTCCACGCCCCGTCATTGCCGTTCAACATCTCAATTCTCTAGTGGAGTGCTGACTGTATTTTTAATATAGTATTTTTTTGGTTTGTAAAATAGTTAATAAAGGTAAATAAAATGAGCCCTCACTTAGTAATTCAGATTTTAATATATATAATAATAAAAGTGAAGTATTAAATTTCACCTGGGTCAAGATAGGTCATATTGCCTTCCTAGGCATTTGTAAAATTATTTGTTAATAAACCTTACCCAGGTTAGGTCCTAATCATTATTATTCTAGTGTTTTAATATTGTTTTGTTTTCATGTAATTTTAAATGATAAGGTTGCAGTAAAACCCCTTTACTCCAGAGTCAAACTCATCAGGATCAGGACAGATAGATGCAGAGGCAGGTAAATCATAATGGTGTAGTATAAGGCCTACACATAGCTGGGCCAAAATCATCAGGACAGACAGCTGCAGGTAAATAGTAACGGTGTAGTATAAGGCCTACACATAGCTGGGCCAAACTTGGCCAGAACAGACAGTAGCCGGTTTGTTGTTTGTAGCAGGAATATGTTCCCAGGAATGGGCCCCCGCAAGACTGGGGCAACACCAAAATAAACTTATATACCTTTGACAGCAGGAGATTCTTTGTCTTTAGCAGGAATGTGTTCCCATGCATGCAAATTGCAATATATTCCTTTGACAATCTTTATTTAAAAGTATTTTTAAGATTGTAAAGCCCACAAGAAATTTAAAAAAAAAACAAATAAATATATACAGGTCCTTCTCAAAAAATTAGCATATTGTGATAAAGTTCATTATTTTCTGTAATGTACTGATAAACATTAGACTTTCATATATTTTAGATTCATTACACACCAACTGAAGTAGTTCAAGCCTTTTATTGTTTTAATATTGATGATTTTGGCATACAGCTCATGAAAACCCAAATTTCCTATCTCAAAAAATTAGCATATTTCATCCGACCAATAAAAGAAAAGTGTTTTTAATATAAAAAAAGTCAACCTTCAAATAATTATGTTCAGTTATGCACTCAATACTTGGTCTGGAATCCTTTTGCAGGAATGACTGCTTCAATGCACGTGGCATGGAGGCAATCAGCCTGTGGCACTGCTGAGGTGTTATGGAGGCCCAGGATGCTTCGATAGCGGCCTTAAGCTCATCCAGAGTGTTGGGTCTTGCGTCTCTCAACTTTCTCTTCCCAATATCCCACAGATTCTCTATGGGGTTCAGGTCAGGAGAGTTGGCAGGCCAATTGAGCACAGTAATACCATGGTCAGTAAACCATTTACCAGTGGTTTTGGCACTGTGAGCAGGTGCCAGGTCGTGCTGAAAAATGAAATCTTCATCTCCATAAAGCTTTTCAGCAGATGGAAGCATGAAATGCTCCAAAATCTCCTGATAGCTAGCTGCATTGACCCTGCCCTTGATAAAACACAGTGGACCAACACCAGCAGCTGACATGACACCCCAGACCATCACTGACTGTGGGTACTTGACACTGGACTTCAGGCATTTTGGCATTTCCCTCTTCCCAGTCTTCCTCCAGACTCTGGCACCTTGATTTCCGAATGACATGCAAAATTTGCTTTCATCCGAAAAAAGTACTTTGGACCACTGAGCAACAGTCCAGTGCTGCTTCTCTGTAGCCCAGGTCAGGCGCTTCTGCCGCTGTTTCTGGTTCAAAAGTGGCTTGACCTGGGGAATGCGGTACCTGTAGCCCATTTCCTGCACACGCCTGTACACGGTGGCTCTGGATGTTTCTACTCCAGACTCAGTCCACTGCTTCCGCAGGTCCCCCAAGGTCTGGAATCGGTCCTTCTCCACAATCTTCCTCAGGGTCCGGTCACCTCTTCTCGTTGTGCAGCGTTTTCTGCCACACTTTTTCCTTCCCACAGACTTCCCACTGAGGGGCCTTGATACAGCACTCTGGGAACAGCCTATTCCTTCAGACATTTCTTTCCGTGTCTTACCCTCTTGCTTGAGGGTGTCAATGATGGCCTTCTGGACAGCAGTCAGGTCGGCAGTCTTACCCATGATTGCGGTTTTGAGTAATGAACCAGGCTGGGAGTTTTTAAAAGCCTCAGGAATCTTTTGCAGGTGTTTAGAGTTAATTAGTTGATTCAGATGATTAGGTTAATAGCTTGTTTAGAGAACCTTTTCATGATATGCTAATTTTTTTAGATAGGAATTTTGGGTTTTCATGAGCTGTATGCCAAAATCATCAATATTAAAACAATAAAAGGCTTGAACTACTTCAGTTGGTGTGTAATGAATCTAAAATATATGAAAGTCTAATGTTTATCAGTACATTACAGAAAATAATGAACTTTATCACAATATGCTAATTTTTTGAGAAGGACCTGTATATATATATATATATATAGATGAAAACGGACAGCAACTCCAAGTAGTACAAAAAATAATTTATAATTTATTGGGCCACAGTGGCACAGAGGCGACGTTTCGGCTCAAAATCCAGAGCCTTTCTCAAGCATCAAAATACAAAGGTGAGTGCACATATAAATAGGTGTACACAATTATAACATTATAATCAATTAGGTTTCACAATTAATATCAAAGTAACAAATACATCAATGAATAGTGTTATAAAAAATAATAACATACCAAGATGAATCTAATAATCCATAATAGTGAATGTGATTCATAATAAATACATGGAAAGAAGTATAATTCATAGTGTAAACATAAGTGGCTCCAATGTAAATCATCTGTTTCACATCTTCTTTAATAAACTATAATTAAAAACAAGGAAGTGCCAGAGAGATAGGGGTGACGTACCACAGAGTCCGCTTGTATCCACATCCTGATAATGGCCACACTTGGCGTCTAGCTGAATGAAGTGCGCAGGCGCCAGTATCCGTCCCTACAGAATCGCATCATGTTACGTCCTGCTGCGGCGCGCCCGCATCATACCTTACGTCATCAACTGCACGCCACTAGCTCAACATCAGTGCGCATGCTCAAGGCGTTCTATGCCACGCCATATTTGGTTCTGGACGGGTTGCCCATAGTTCCTGAATCTATATTTGGGATGGCTACCAGGAGGCAAGAATAGGAGAACCATAACCCTCTGTCAAGGGATCATGGTAATCCCATGTTGGGCATGCTTTATGGTCCCGACCGACACCCCAGTATCGGTCGCGTACCAAGTGCCGCCTCTATCTCGTCACCCGTAGCCACTCAATAAGGGTTCTCCTTGGTGTTACATATTCATAAAAGAAACAGTATGTCGGAACATAATCCGACACCAACACGCAATCCAATCCAGATCTGGATTGGATTGCGTGTTGGTGTCGGATTATGTTCCGACATACTGTTTCTTTTATGAATATGTAACACCAAGGAGAACCCTTATTGAGTGGCTACGGGTGACGAGATAGAGGCGGCACTTGGTACGCGACCGATACTGGGGTGTCGGTCGGGACCATAAAGCATGCCCAACATGGGATTACCATGATCCCTTGACAGAGGGTTATGGTTCTCCTATTCTTGCCTCCTGGTAGCCATCCCAAATATAGATTCAGGAACTATGGGCAACCCGTCCAGAACCAAATATGGCGTGGCATAGAACGCCTTGAGCATGCGCACTGATGTTGAGCTAGTGGCGTGCAGTTGATGACGTAAGGTATGATGCGGGCGCGCCGCAGCAGGACGTAACATGATGCGATTCTGTAGGGACGGATACTGGCGCCTGCGCACTTCATTCAGCTAGACGCCAAGTGTGGCCATTATCAGGATGTGGATACAAGCGGACTCTGTGGTACGTCACCCCTATCTCTCTGGCACTTCCTTGTTTTTAATTATAGTTTATTAAAGAAGATGTGAAACAGATGATTTACATTGGAGCCACTTATGTTTACACTATGAATTATACTTCTTTCCATGTATTTATTATGAATCACATTCACTATTATGGATTATTAGATTCATCTTGGTATGTTATTATTTTTTATAACACTATTCATTGATGTATTTGTTACTTTGATATTAATTGTGAAACCTAATTGATTATAATGTTATAATTGTGTACACCTATTTATATGTGCACTCACCTTTGTATTTTGATGCTTGAGAAAGGCTCTGGATTTTGAGCCGAAACGTCGCCTCTGTGCCACTGTGGCCCAATAAATTATAAATTATTTTTTGTACTACTTGGAGTTGCTGTCCGTTTTCATCTAAATACAAGGGTAAGCAGTGAATTCCCTGGACCTAGCACCCTATTTTCTCTCTTTGGTATATATTGGTGCTGCCATACATTTTTCTTTTTATATATATATATATATATATATATGGTACATATGCCACGGCACAGCCTCCATAAAATTTGCGTTTATTCACCCAAAAGCTACGTTTCAGTCCACACAATGGGACCTTTCCCAAGCAGTGACAAAAGTGAATGGTGCCAAGTAAACTATTAATAATTGAATTACAATTAATGTGTTTGATTAGTACTGTGTATAAAAATAAAAAATGCTTTAAAAAAATAATGACATAATATACAATACAAGTATTCATACTGTGAAGAGATTAATAACTTCAATTAAACTATGTGAATTCATAGTATCTGCTTAAAGAGGACCTTTCACCGATTATGACACTGTGAGCTAAGTATACAGACATGTAGAGCGGCGCCCGGGGATCGCACTGCACTTACTATTATCCCCAGGCGCTGCTCCGTTCTCCTGCTATGCCCTCCGGTATCTCCGCTCACTAAGTTATAGTAGGCGGAGTCTGCCCTTGTTCTTCTGTAGCGCTGGCCAATCGCATTGCAGAGCTTACAGCCTGGGAGAAAATAACCTCCCAGGCTGTGAGCTCTGCGCTGCGATTGGCCAGCGCTAGAGCAGAACAAGGGCAGACTCCGCCTACCATAACTTAGTGACTGAAATCTCTGCCTACTATAACTTAGTGACAGGAGATACCGGAGGGCATAGCGGGAGAACAGAGCGGCGCCCGGGGATAATAGTAAGTGCAGTGAGATCCCCGGGCGTCGCTCTCCATGTCTGTATACTTAGTTCACAGTGTAATAATCGGTCAAAGGTCCTCTTTAATTCATCAAAATTACATATTAAAAAAATAAGGGCCAAACCAATTGTGTCATTAAAATATCAGGTATACTGATTAAAAACATAATTGAGAGGGGCTCATTTCTTCCGCATTACATAAAGAAACATGTGATGCAATCACGTGATCGCATCGAAGGAGGAACACACACAGGCCGCGAGTGTCCATAGACAGGGCATTCACATGATAACAGATCAAGTGTTTGCCCCTGAAATTGAGCCACAAACGTATCCTGTCTATGTGGTCACATGATAGCAACCATGGAAATGAGTAGAATAACTCCCAAAATGGTGACAAAGCTTCAAGAATATTATATATACCACAGTTTATATTGCAAAGTGATTATATAAAAATCACATGTGCAAATTATCATTGCATAGTTGTCAAGAAGTAACTTCAAATATAAATGTATATAGATATATACGTGTGGCAATAACTCTCCATTCCCAAAACCGGAATACTACAAGGATGAGTATAACGCCAGTCACACCCAACTATGTAGAGAGGTCAACATTGAAGTCAGACATCCATTTCAGGACGACAGACAACACCATGTTCGAACCTAAATCCTGATTTAGGCCTCTTTCACACTTGCGTTGTCCGGATCCGGCGTGTACTCCACTTGCCGGAATTACACGCCGGATCTGGAAAAACGCAAGTGAACTGAAAGCATTTGAAGACGGATCCGTCTTCAAAATGCGTTCAGTGTTACTATGGCAGCCAGGACGCTATTAAAGTCCTGGTTGCCATAGTAGTAGTGGGGAGCGGGGGAGCGGTATACTTACAGTCCGTGCGGCTCCCGGGGCGCTCCAGAATGACGTCAGAGCGCCCCATGCGCATGGATGACGTGCCATGCGATCACGTCCTCCATGCTCCTGGGGCGCCCTGACGTCACTCTGGAGCGCCCCTGGAGCCGCACGGACGGTAAGTATGCTGCTCCCCGCTACACTTTACCATGGCTGCCAGGACTTTAGCGTCTCGGCAGCCATGGTAACCATTTAGAAAAAGCTAAACGTCGGATCCGGCAATGCGCCGAAACAACGTTTAGCTTAAGGCCAGATCCGGATCAATGCCTTTCAATGGGCATTAATTCCGGATCCGGCCTTGCGGCAAGTGTTCAGGATTTTTGGCCGGAGCAAAAAGCGCAGCATGCTGCGGTATTTTCTCCGGCCAAAAAACATTCCGGTCCTGAACTGAAGACATCCTGATGCATCCTGAACGGATTTCTCTCCATTCAGAATGCATTAGGATAATCCTGATCAGGATTCTTCCGGCATAGAGCCCCGACGACGGAACTCTATGCCGGAAGAAAAGAACGCAAGTGTGAAAGAGCCCTAAAACAAACAAGAAAATAATAAAATAATAAAATGTAATTAGGTTCCTCAATCAATTCTGTACAATGTTAACTGCACAAAACCTTTTGACAAGGGAAGCCCACATGCAGTCCCCACCTAGTTTTAGTAAGAACCACACCAGGGCCGTCCAAAACCCAAGTATGCATTGTATGGGACCGGATTACTGTACGTTGTTCATGAACCTAAAGGATAGATATTCTATGTCAAGTCCACAAAGATGAAGCAGAGCTAAATTCGTTTTGTGGGGTAAGTTTACCTGAAGTTCTATGTTACTCGAGAACACATGGTGAGTGACTTCAAAACAGACTACAAACTCTGCTCTGCTGGATGACAGTGTCTGTGCTCCCCAGTGCCTGTCAGCCCCTTCCTGGTGATATCTGGCCCGGGCTGTGTGACACTACCCCCCGTGTGTAGCTAAGCCTCGCAGCTAAAGGCTTATTCAGCAGCCTGACCTGCGATCAATGATCCACAATATTGAAGGGCAGCAGATGTTGGGCGATAACCATTGCCAGGATCCCATTGAGTGAAGGCACCCATCGGTCCCCGGGTGCATAGGCCGTGGTGCATTCAAATGCCTCGGCAACCGCCGGCTGGCGAGACTGCAGTGCAGGTGACAGAGGATGGTACAGAGGAGGCAGAGGTCTGGCTGCCAGTACCAGTATCTCTAGGAGAAGGAGTGGGGGAATGGGAATGCATTGTTGGAAGGAGGTGGAGTGGTTGCAGGACAGTGGCAGGAGCTGCTGTCCCCTGCGCACTGCTGTGACCACCCCGCATCTGGTCCCACACCCTCCAGTGGTTGACTCTCAGGTGCTGGGTAAGGGCAGTGGTACCCAACCGAGCAACAGACCTCCCTCTCCTCACCCTGGCATGGCATAGCGGACAGATGGCAATTGTCTGATCGTCTTCTGCCAGGGTGAAGTAAGCCCAAACAGGTGACTTACGCACCAACCTCCTGTCAGATGGGGTGGTGCTGGCTTGCGCCTGTCTGGGCTCGGTGCACACAGGTGAAGGCAGCACCTGCTGCTGCCGCACCTGCTGCTGCTGCCGCAGCCTACTGCTGTCACTACCAGTGGAGCCCCTGCCACTGTGCTCCCTGATGACCTGGTGCATCGTTTGCCTGGGCTGCCTACCTTCCTCATAAGTTCTACTGTCACCTGACAAGGGAGGTGGCACCAATTTTTGGTCACCCTCCTCTTCGTCGCCTGTATTGTCTGACCCAAGGTCGACTAGTGATGGACTGAGGGGAACAGCAGACATGGACCTGGCCTCCGCTGTCCCCTGGCTGACACCTGGGTATGACTAGGTGCGGGGGTCCTGCGCATCCGGACCAAGCTGCAGCTCACTCTCCTGCTTTACCTCCCCAAGATGTCCCTCTCACTGTCGCTGTCAAACAGCATCAGGGACGAGTCTTGGGGCTGGTCCTACAGGAGGCGGAGAGCTACTGCTGCTCAGTGCCGGGGCTGAGGACTCCGTTCCACTGGTTTGTGTCACGAATGACACAACTGCCTCAGTGTCCTGAGGCAAAATGGGACGGCTGCCACGCCCAAAATAATCCCCTACCACAACCAAAATATAGAAAGAAAATGAAGAGGGAATTTGGGCTAACTTTATTGGGTTTGGAAAAATTGGGCAATAATTAAATAAAATAGACATGAAACCCTAAGACAATGACAGAAAACCAGCCAGCGCAGACAAACGACAATGGCAATAATCCCTCCCTAGCACACGAAAACGTAAAACAATGACACTAAAACACCAAGCAAAATACTTTTTTTGTTGTTTTTTTTTCACAGATGAACGACAATGATAATAATTTCTCCCTACTCTAGCACATGAAACACTAAGACAATGACACTAAAACAGCAAGAAAAGAAAATATCTGTAAAGAATAAATCAAGGCAACTGGACGTACTGTAGATTTCTTGAAAACGTTTCACTCGTTCTGTAAAGCAAGAAAACAGCAAGAAAAAAAAAAACTTTTTATCAGCTACACTATTCACTCCCTAAGCTGCACTGACTATTTCCCCTTAACTAACTATCTGTATTATCTGTTTGAGCTAACTAAATAACTATATAATGTCCCTAATACCCCGCACTTGAACCTATCAGCTTCACTAATCACTAACTAAGCTACACTGAGTATCTCCCCCTAACTAACTATCTGTATTATATAATACACTAGCTGAAGGACCCGGCTTCGCTCGGGTATATTTAATCTATTTTATTTAATGTTTGTGTGTGTCGTTAAAAGATATCAACACTATCCACTATAACAGTGACATCTACAGCACCCTGCCCTCAAAACAATGACCTCCACAGCATGCCACCCCTTAACACTGACCCCCCCACAGTGCGCTCTCCCTTAAAATTGGACCTATACAGCAGCCCACCCCCTTAACTTTGACCTTTATAGCAACCTTCCCCTTTAACAGTGACTTTCATAGCATACCACCCCCTTGACAGCGACCTCTACAGGGGCCCGCCCCTTAACAGTGGCCTTTACTGGATCTGGGGGCGTGTCCTTTTGAACAGCTCACTCTAAGACAGCAGCACTGTACTGTCTGAGTGTGAGCTGCAGGGAGAAAGTCACCCTCCCTCCCACCCCTGCAGCTGACAGAAGTTGATTTTTACCTTCAATTTTTCCATCCCTGTTGGCTCAGAAGTGGAAGGGGGGTGGCCTAACTGTTTTGTGGGCCTGGGGGCAGTGTTTTTAAGTCTTTTGAGGGTGGACATATTGTGGCAGGGGGCGTGTCTTGGCTCCTTCCTGCAGAAGTGACACCCCTCTGGGCATCTCACTGGCTCATTTGCATACCAAATAAACTGGATTTTCAGAGGATGAAAACATCTATTGCTGGAACAAAGGCACATCTGGAAATAAGGTACTAAGTGCTATTAGGCCACGGCTTTACTTCAATAGCGATTATCCTGGTGACAGATTTCCTTTTAGGGTCCATTCACACGTGCGTATGTTTTAATCCGCAGAAAATTGCGGAACGTAAGGCAGAACCATTCATTTCAATGGCCTCGCAGAAAATGCAGAAAGCACTCCGTGTGCTTTCCGCATCCGTTGTTCCGTTCCGTTATGCGGATCCGCAAAAAAGATAGAGCTTGTCCTACTTTTGTCCACAAAATGCGGTCCGTTGACCCATTGTAGTCAATGGATCTGCAAAAATGCGGATGACATGCAGAATGCATCAATATGTCATCCGCAATTGCGTATCCGTTTACAGGAAATTAAAAAATTAAGGCCAGCCCCCTGTGACATGTGAGTCTGTTCCTGGGAAAGTAGTGTTTGCAGGACCAGTAAAATCAGTAATCAGGCATCAGTTTGTCTTTTGAAGTAGAAAAACTGATAATTTTAATCCAGGAGCGCCCATCCCTATGGGACACAAGAAGTGAAAGTTACCAGGACCGTGTCCAGAAGGATCGGTCATGGGAGAGATTGGGAAGGAGCTGTGCCCTTCTGCATGGAAAAGAGAAAATATCAGTAATGACATTTAAAGGGTTTCTACCACCAGATTTTCACCTATTTAGCTGTCTGACACTAGCTGTACCTATCCATGTTCATGTATCACCTTTGTCTGGAGCGGTTAAACTTAAAAACGTAGTTTTATTGATATGCAAATGAGCCTCTAGGTGCTATAGGGGGGTCTTTTCAGCACCTAGAGGCTCCGTCTACTCACTATTTCTGCTGCCCAGCTCATCCCTCCAGCCCGCCCCTCTCCTCTAGATTGACAGCCTACTTCTCTCTGTCTCGGCCGAATTCTCGCACCTGCGCCGTGTGCTTCTGTATTCGGCGCAGGCGCAGTGACTGTCGGACTGCTCCCTGCGCCGTAATCGGCGCAGTGAAGATGCCAGCGCAGGGAACGGTCCGACAGTCACTGCGCCTGCGCCGAGTACAGAGGCACACGGCGCAGGCGCGAGAATTCGGCCAAGACGGAGAGAAGTAGGCTGTCAATCTAGAGGAGAGGGACGGGCTGGAGGGACGCGCTGGGCGGCAGAAATAGTGAGTAGACGGAGCCTCTAGGTGCTGAAAAGACGCCCCCATAGCACCTAGAGGCTCATTTACATATCAATAAAACTACGTTTCTAAGCTTAACCGCTCCAGACAAAGGTAATACATGAACATGGTTAGGTACAGCAGACACTAGCAGATCGCTAGTGTCAGACAGCTAAATAGGTGAAAATCTGGTGGTAGAAACCCTTTAAATTATATTTTTACCCACAAATCCTCATGTATGCCTCCCAAGAAATATGGACTGTAAGCGAGCCTATATGTCCTGGAGCATGTTGGACCATCCGCAGTACTACTGTCCTTTACTAATATGATCATATGAGTACAGGATAGCAGTACCGCCGGTAGCCCAATGTGCACAGCACACAATATATGCTGACTTTATTCCTAACTTAACTCAACCCCAAATAATAGAATTCTCTGCTCAGTGCATCTGTATGTACTTTTTGCATTGCATACTTTAAATTCACCCCCTCCTGCAATACATTTTGCTACCTGTTGCATAGCAACAAAGCTCTGTGCAGCTGCATCTGTATGTGCTTTTTACCTTACATTAGCAATCCTGTTCTGCCCATTCCTGAATGCACTATCCCTCTGTCACACGGAGCGTTATTCCCACTAGGGAGATGCTCCTGGGAAATGGCTATTATATGTACATTTCTATTTGTATATAAAAAATCTTATGTAGCATATATATATATATTTTTTTATTTTATTTATTTTTTTACAGTAAAATCTATTAAAAAGCGATGGTATTCATGTCAGGACCAGGTTAGGAGAGAGTATGTGGTATGTGGAGTGGTATGTGAATAAACCATACTTGTACACATCTCAGCTTCAATTTTTGAAGCCTATCATGGATTTGTGATCATAAGTAAATAACTTTAGTATAGATAGAGCACGAGATCGGATGTTAAATTGGATACCATATATTCCTCCGGCTCGTTTTGCTTCACACGACCCACCCATTGTCCAACTTTATTTGAGTCGAGTGAATATTGTGGCCCCAGTCAAACTGTTCGTTCCAGCTCCCCTGGCCCATTTACCAGGGAATTATATGATTTGTAAATTGTTTTTATTTTAAGTAAACTGTTATATGTTTCTATATTAATGTCTCTGCGTATTTTTATATATATATATATATATATAAATTATTTTTAACACAAAGCAGATTCTCGGGGAGGTAGCATTACTTCTGCTGATTACTAGAGGAGGAGACAGGTGCATTTACAGTACATCAATCTCCTCCAGCTCCTCCACAGTAGAGAGAGGAACAAGTGCCTCCGTGGTGTTTCTGTCAGTGCCTCCGCACCACAAAAATTTAGAACTAGTTCTATTTTTTAATCGTGCAGACGGATCATGGACCCATTCAAGTTGAATGGGTCTTGATTAGGGATGAGCGAACCCGAACTGTATAGCGTATTTTTCGCCCTATAAGACGCACTTCCCCCCCCCAAAAAAAAGTGGGGGGAAAATAGCAGTGCGTCTTATGGGCGAATGCTGCTGATTTTGAAGAATTTTCAATGATACACCCACCGCGATGCCGTGCGGCGGGTGTATCAGCTGTGAGGGAGGAGGAGGCTGGGGGCCGGCATCTGCTTTTATAATGACAGCAGGGCCCGTGCAGTGACTGTATTCTACTACAAGGGACCCACTCACTGTATAATCGTATCTGTAATAGTTAAAGGGGTTGTCCAAGTTATATTTATTGATGACCTATCCTCAGGATAGGTCATCAATATCAGATTGGCGGGGGTCCGACACCCGGCACCCCCTCCGATCAGCTGTTTGAAGAGAAGGCGTGCACGGTGTCAGCGCTGCCTCCTCTTCACTGTTTACCTTCTAGCCGTTGCATCTGCAGTGGTGAGGAGGTGTAATTACACCCAAGCCGTCCCATTCATTTCAAGGCTTGGGTGTAATTACACCTGCTCACCACTGCAGATGTAACGGCTAGAAGGTAAACAGTGAAGAGGAGGCAGCGCTGACACCGCGCACGCCTTCTCTTCAAACAGCTGATCGGAGGGGGTACCGGGTGTCGGACCCCCGCCGATCTGATATTGATGACCTATCCTGAGGATAGGTCATCAATAAATATAACTTGGACAACCCTTTTAATTATGTATATAATTGCATAATCAGCGCCTGTATTACTTACAACTACAAGCGCTCGGTAGGTAGCAGAGAGGAGGGAGGAGGCAGGCCGGGAGGACGGGCACTGGCAGCGTGAGTCACCACGTCACGCGCCTGCGCCGCCCACTTTATGAATGAAGCAGGCGGCGTGGGCGCATTACGTAGTGACTCACGCTGCCAGCGACCGTCCTCCCGGCCTGCCTCCTCCCTACTCTCTGCTACCTACCAAGCGCTTGTAGTTGTAAGTAATACAGGCACTGATTATGCAATTATATACATAATCAACTATTACAGATACGATTATACAGTGAGCGGGGACCGTGTAGTAGAATACAGTCACTTCACGGGCCTCGCTGTCATTATAAAAGCAGATGCGACCCCCACCCCCTGTATTGAGGGTCATTCACTACAGGTACACTGTTATGCAGGGGATCTGTGGATGACACATAGCATAATATGCTATATATGTGTCATCCACAGATCCCCCCCATAACTGTCATACACAGATCCCCATAACAGTGCCATCCAGAGACCCCAATAAGAGCCACCCACAGATCCCCCATAAGTGTCACCCACAGATCCCCCATAAGTATCACCCACAGATCCCCCATAAGTGTCACCCACAGATCCCCCATAACAGTGCGTTACCCATAGATCCCCATAACAGTGCGTCACCCACAGATCCCCCACAACAGTGCGCCATCCACAGACCACAATTAGTTCAAAACTCACCAAAAGCACACCTTTTGGTTCAAAATTTTTTTTTTCTTATTTTCCTCCTCAAAAACCTAGGTGCGTCTTATGGGCCGGTGCGTCTTATAGGGCGAAAATATGGTAGTTCGGGTTCGTACCGAATTTTGGGCTGTTCGTGACACGGACCCGAACCTTTTCGTAAAAGTCTGGTTTTGGGTTCAGTGTTCGGCGCTTTCTTGGCGCTTTTTGAAAGGCTGCAAAGCAGCCAATCAACAAGCGTCATACTACTTGCCCCAAGAGGCCATCACAGCCATGCCTACTATTGGCATGGCTGTGATTGGCCAGTGCAGCATGTGACCCAGCCTCTATTTAAGCTGGAGTCACGTAGCGCCGCACGTCACTCTGCTCTGATCAGTGTAGAGAGAGGTTGCAGCTGTGACGTTAGGGCGAGATTAAGCAGTGATTAACTCCTCCAAAAGACTTCATTCAGTGATCGATCTGCAGCTGTGGATCATTCATCTTCTGCTATTTAATTGCTCACTGGTTTTAGGCTGCCCAGAGCGTTTTTCTGTTACTTTTTTCTGGGGTGATCGGCGGCCATTTCGTGTCTTGTGGTGCGCCAGCACAAGCTGCCACCAAGTCCATTTAACCATCAATAGTGTGTTTTTTGTTGCTATATCCTACATCAGGGGCTTGGCTGTGCTTGCTATTTTATTGAGGGGTGAAATACAATTGACAAAATAGCAGTACCCTAAATCTGGTGTTTCAGCTGTGGCTAGCCAATTGTAATACTGTCTGCTGTCTGGCAAAGGATATATATTTTTTCTGGGTTGAAATACAATTCCCAAATTAGCAATTCCCTAAATCAGTGGTTTCTGCTGTATCAGGCCAAGTTTAAATCTATCCATAAAAGGGTATATTAGATTGAAGGTGCAGATAGGGTCATCCTCAATAACTTCACACACACGCTACCGTGCATTTCCAAGTCTAATTCTGTCCGTAAAAGGGATACCTGTCATCCAGGGCCTAAATACTAGGCCTACAATTTATATTCAGCTAAATCTGTGGTTATTGCTGTGGCTGGTCAATTTATTTAGTGTCCGTCAAAGCACAGTTTTTGTTCTGGGTTGAAATACAATTCCCAACTTAGCAATTCCCTAAATCAGTGGTTTCTGCTGTATCAGGCCAAGTTTAAATCTATCCATAAAAGGGTATATTACATTGAAGGTGCTGATAGGGTCATCCTCAATAACCACACGCTACCATGCATCTCCAAGTCTAATTCTGTCCGTAAACGTATACCTGTCATCCAGGGCCTAAATACTAGGCCTACAATTTATATTCAGCTAAATCTGTGGTTACTGCTGTGCCTGTATTAGTGTAATACGGTACCTAAATAGATAGCCAGATAGTGTTAGGTGCCTGTAAAAAAAGGCCAGAATTTTAATTCAATACATTGGGCCAAATAATTTTTTTCTTATTGTGGTGAACGGTAACAATAAGGAAAACATCTAGTAAGGGACGCGGACATGGTCGTGGTGGTGTTAGTGGACACTTTGGTGCTGGCTAGGGATGAGCGAACCCGAACTGTATAGTTCGGGTTCGTACCCCGAATTTTGGGGTGTCCGTGACACGGACCCAAACCCGGACATTTTTGTAAAAGTCCGGGTTCAGGTTCGATGTTCGTCGCTTTCTTGGCGCTTTTTGAAAGGCTGCAAAGCAGCCAATCAACAAGCGTCATACTACTTGCCCCAAGAGGCCGTCACAGCCATGCCTACTATTGGCATGGCTGTGATTGGCCAGTGCAGCATGTGACCCAGCCTCTATTTAAGCTAGAGTCACATAGCGCCGCCCGTCACTCTGCTCTGATCAGCATAGGGAGAGGTTGCGGCTGCGACATTAGGGCGAGATTAGGCAGTGATTAACTCCTCCAAAAGACTTCAGTGATCGATCTGCAGCTGTGGATGATTGAACTGCTGCTATTGAATTGCTCACTGTTTTTAGGCTGCCCAGAGCGTTTTTCAGTCACTTTTTTCTGGGGTGATCGGCGGCCATTTTGTGTCTTGTGGTGCGCCAGCACCAGCTGCCATCAAGTGCATTTAACCCTTAATAGTGTGGTTGTTTTTTGGCTAAATCCTACATCAGGGTCAAGCTGTCACACCAAGTGCATTTAACCAGCAATAGTGTGGTTATTTTTTGGCCATATACTACATCAGGGGCAAGCTGCGCCTGTCACCAAGTGCATTTAACCCTCAATGGTGTGGTTGTTTTTTGGCTAAATTCTACATCAGGGTCAAGCTGTCCCACCAAGTGCATTTAACCATCAATAGTCTGGTTATTTTTTGGCCATATACTACATCAGGGGCAAGCTGTCACCAAGTGCATTTAACCCTCAATGGTGTGGTTGTTTTTTTGGCTAAATCCTACATCAGGGTCAAGCTGTCACACCAAGTGCATTTAACCATCAATAGTGTGGTTATTTTTTGGCCATATACTAAATCAGGGGCAAGCTGTCACCAAGTGCATTTAACCCTCAATGGTGTGGTTGTTTTTTGGCTAAATCCTACATCAGGGTCAAGCTGTCACACCAAGTGCATTTAACCATCAATAGTGTGGTTATTTTTTGGCCATATACTACATCAGAGGCAAGCTGAGCCTGTCACCAAGTGCATTTAACCCTCAATAGTGTAGTTGGTCAAGCTGTCACACCAAGTGCATTTAACCATCAATAGTGTGGTTATTTTTTAGCCATATCCCAGTCTAATTCTGTCAGTAAACGTATACCTGTCACCCAGCACCTAAATAATAGGACTCAAATTTATATCCAGCTAAATCTGTCGTTACTGCTGTGGCTGGTCAAGTTATTTAGTGTCCGTCAAAGCACAGTTTTTGTTCTGGGTTGAAATACAATTCCCAATTTAGCAATTTCCTAATTTAGTGGTTTCTGCTGTATCAGAGCTATTTTAAATCTATCCCTAAAAGGGTATATAAGATTCAAGGTGCACATAGGGTCATTCTGAATAACTTCACACACATGCTACTGTGCATTTCCAAGTCTAATTCTGTCAGTAAACCTATACCTGTCACCCAGCGCCTAAATTCTAGGCCTCAAATTTATATCCAGCTAAATCTGTCATTACTGCTGTGGCTGATCAAGTTATTTAGTGTCCGTCAAAGCACAGTTTTTGTTCTGGATTGAAATACAATTCCCAATTTAGCAATTTCCTAATTTAGTGGTTTCTGCTGTATCAGAGCTATTTTAAATCTATCCCTAAAAGGGTATATAAGATTCAAGGTGCACATAGGGTCATTCTGAATAACTTCACACACACGCTACTGTGCATTTCCAAGTCTAATTCTGTCAGTAAACCTATACCTGTCACCCAGCGCCTAAATACTAGGCTTCAATTTATATTCAGCTAAATCTGTGGTTACTGCTGTGCCTGTATTAGTGTAATACGGTACCTAAATAGATAGCCAGATAGTGTTAGGTGTCTGTAAAAAAAAGGCCTGAATTTGAATTCAATACAATGTGCCAAATAATATTTTTCTTTTTGTGGTGAACGGTAACAATGAGGAAAACATCTAGTAAGGGACGCGGACGCGGACATGGTCGTGGTGGTGTTAGTGGACCCTCTGGTGCTGGGAGAGGACGTGGCCGTTCTGCCACAGCCACACGTCCTAGTGTACCAACTACCTCAGGTTCCAGTAGCCGCCATAATTTACAGCGATATTTGGTGGGGCCCAATGTCGTTCTAAGGATGGTAAGGCCTGAGCAGGTACAGGCATTAGTCAATTGGGTGGCCAACAGTGGATCCAGCACGTTCACATTATCTCCCACCCAGTCTTCTGCAGAAAGCGCACAGATGGCGCCTGAAAACCAACCCCATCAGTCTGTCACATCACCCCCATGCATACCAGGGAAACTGTCTGAGCCTCAAGTTATGCAGCAGTCTCTTATGCTGTTTGAAGACTCCGCTGGCAGGGTTTCCCAAGGGCATCCATCCAGCCTTTCCCCAGTGGTGGAAGACATAGAATGCACTGACGCATAACCACTTATGTTTCCTGATGATGAGGACATGGAAATACCACCTCAGCATGTCTCTGATGATGACGAAACACAGGTGCCAACTGCTGCGTCTTTCTGCAGTGTGCAGACTGAACAGGTCAGTGATCAAGACTGGGTGGAAGACGATGCAGGGGACGATGAGGTCCTAGACCCCACATGGAATGAAGGTCGTGCCACTGACTTTCACAGTTCGGAGAAAGAGGCAGTGGTGAGACTGAGTCAACAGCGTAGAAAAAGAGGGAGCAGTGGGCAAAAGCAGAACACCCGCCGCCAAGAGACTCCGCCTGCTACTGACCGCCGCCATCTGGGACCGAGCACCCCAAAGGCAGCTTCAAGGAGTTCCCTGGCATGGCACTTCTTCAAACAATGTGCTGACGACAAGACCCGAGTGGTTTGCACGCTGTGCCATCAGAGCCTGAAGCGAGGCATTAACGTTCTGAACCTTAGCACAACCTGCATGACCAGGCACCTGCATGCAAAGCATGAACTGCAGTGGAGTAAACACCTTAAAACCAAGGAAGTCACTCAGGCTCCCCCTGCTACCTCTTCTGCTGCTGCCACCTCGGCCTCTTCTGCTGCTGCCGCCTCGGCCTCTTCCTCCGCCTCTGGAGGAACGTTGGCACCTGCCGCCCAGCAAACAGGGGATGTACCACCAACACCACCACCTCCGTCACCAAGCATCTCAACCATGTCCCACGGCAGCGTTCAGCTCTCCATCTCACAAACATTTGAGAGAAAGCGTAAATTCCCACCTAGCCACCCTCGATCCCTGGCCCTGAATGCCAGCATTTCTAAACTACTGGCCTATGAAATGCTGTCATTTAGGCTGGTGGACACAGACAGCTTCAAACAGCTCATGTCGCTTGCTGTCCCACAGTATGTTGTTCCCAGCCGGCACTACTTCTCCAAGAGAGCCGTGCCTTCCCTGCACAACCAAGTATCCGAGAAAATCAAGTGTGCACTGCGCAACGCCATCTGTAGCAAGGTCCACCTAACCACAGATACGTGGACCAGTAAGCACGGCCAGGGACGCTATATCTCCCTAACTGCACACTGGGTAAATGTAGTGGCAGCTGGGCCCCAGGCGGAGAGCTGTTTGGCGCACGTCCTTCCGCCGCCAAGGATCGCAGGGCAACATTCTTTGCCTCCTGTTGCCACCTCCTCCTTCTCGGCTTCCTCCTCCTCTTCTTCCACCTGCTCATCCAGTCAGCCACACACCTTCACCACCAACTTCAGCACAGCCCGGAGTAAACGTCAGCAGGCCATTCTGAAACTCATATGTTTGGGGGACAGGCCCCACACCGCACAGGAGTTGTGGAGGGGTATAGAACAACAGACCGACGAGTGGTTGCTGCCGGTGAGCCTCAAGCCCGGCCTGGTGGTGTGCGATAATGGGCGAAATCTCGTTGCAGCTCTGGGACTAGCCGGTTTGACGCATATCCCTTGCTTGGCGCATGTGCTGAATTTGGTGGTGCAGAAGTTCATTCACAACTACCCCGACATGTCAGAGTTGCTGCATAAAATGCGGGCCGTCTGTTCGCGCTTCCGGCGTTCACATCCTGCCGCTGCTCGCCTGTCTGCGCTACAGCGTAACTTCGGCCTTCCCGCTCACCGCCTCATATGCGACGTGCCCACCAGGTGGAACTCCACCTTGCAGATGCTGGACAGACTGTGCGAGCAGCAGCAGGCCATAGTGGAGTTTCAGCTGCAGCACGCACGGGTCAGTCGCACTACGGAAAAGCACCACTTCACCACCAATGACTGGGCCTTCATGCGAGACCTGTGTGCCCTGTTGCGCTGTTTCGAGTACTCCACCAACATGGCCAGTGGCGATGACGCCGTTATCAGCGTTACAATACCACTTCTATGTCTCCTTGAGAAAACACTTAGGGCGATGATGGAAGAGGAGGTGGCCCAGGAGGAGAAGGAGGAGGAAGAGGGGTCATTTTTAGCACTTTCAGGCCAGTCTCTTCGAAGTGACTCAGAGGGAGTTTTTTTGCAACAGCAGAGGCCAGGTACAAAAGTGGCCAGCCAGGGCCCACTACTGGAGGACGAGGATGAGGTGGAGGAGGATGAGGATGAAGCATGGTCACAGCGGGGTGGCACCCAACGCAGCTCGGGCCCATCACTGGTGCGTGGCTGGGGGGAAAGGCAGGACGATGACGATACGCCACCCACAGAGGACAGCTTGTTGTTACCTCTGGGCAGCCTGGCACACATGAGCGACTACATGCTGCAGTGCCTGCGCAACGACAGCAGAGTTGCCCACATTTTAACGTGTGCGGACTACTGGGTTGCCACCCTGCTGGATCCACGGTACAAAGACAATGTGCCCACCTTACTTCCTGCACTGAAGCGTGATAGGAAGATGAGCGAGTACAAGCGCACATTGGTAGACGCGCTACTGAGAGCATTCCCAAATGTCACAGGGGAACAAGTAGAAGCCCAAGGCCAAGGCAGAGGAGGAGCAAGAGGTCTCCAAGGCAGCTGTGTCACGGCCAGATCCTCTGAGGGCAGGGTTAGCATGGCAGAGATGTGGAAAAGTTTTGTCAACACGCCACAGCTAACTGCACCACCACCTGATACGCAACGTGTTAGCAGGAGGCAACATTTCACTAACATGGTGGAACAGTACGTGTGCACACCCCTCCACGTACTGACTGATGGTTCGGACCCATTCAACTTCTGGGTCTCTAAATTGTCCACGTGGCCAGAGCTAGCATATTATGCCTTGGAGGTGCTGGCCTGCCCGGCGGCCAGCGTTTTGTCTGAACGTGTATTCAGCACGGCAGGGGGCGTCATTACAGACAAACACAGCCGCCTGTCTACAGCCAATGTGGACAAGCTGACGTTCATAAAAATGAACCAGGCATGGATCCCACAGGACTTGTCCATCCCTTGTACAGATTAGACACTAACTACCTCCCCTTAACCATATATTATTGTACTCCAGAGCACTTCCTCATTCAATCCTATTTTTATTTTCATTTTACCATTATATTGCGAGGCTACCCAAAGTTGAATGAACCTCTCCTCTTTCTGGGTGCCGGGGCCTAAATATATGCCAATGGACTGTTTCAATGTTGGGTGACGTGAAGCCTGATTCTCTGCTATGACATGCAGACTGATTCTCTGCTGACATGAAGACAGATTCTCTGTTACGGGACCTCTCTCCTCTGCCTGGGTGCTTGGGCCTAAATATATGCCAATGGACGGTTCCAATGTTGGGTGACGTGAAGCCTGATTCTCTGCTATCACATGCAGACTGATTCTCTGCTGACATGAAACCAGATTCTCTGTTACGGGACCTCTCTCCTCTGCCTGGGTGCTTGGGCCTAAATATATTCCAATGGACTGTTCCAATGTTGGGTGACGTGAAGCCTGATTCTCTGCTATGACATGCAGACTGATTCTCTGCTGACATGAAGCCAGATTCTCTGTTACGGGACCTCTCTCCTCTGCATGGGTGCCTGGGCCTAAATATATGACAATGGACTGTTCCAATGTTGGGTGACGTGAAGCCTGATTCTCTGCTATGACATGCAGACTGATTCTCTGCTGACATGAAGCCAGATTCTCTGTTACGGGACCTCTCTCCTCTGCCTGGGTGCTTGGGCCTAAATATATGCCAATGGACGGTTCCAATGTTGGGTGACGTGAAGCCTGATTCTCTGCTATGACATGCAGACTGATTCTCTGCTGACATGAAACCAGATTCTCTGTTACGGGACCTCTCTCCTCTGCCTGGGTGCTTGGGCCTAAATATATTCCAATGGACTGTTCCAATGTTGGGTGACGTGAAGCCTGATTCTCTGCTATGACATGCAGACTGATTCTCTGCTGACATGAAGCCAGATTCTCTGTTACGGGACCTCTCTCCTCTGCATGGGTGCCTGGGCCTAAATATATGACAATGGACTGTTCCAATGTTGGGTGACGTGAAGCCTGATTCTCTGCTATGACATGCAGACTGATTCTCTGCTGACATGAAGCCAGATTCTCTGTTACGGGACCTCTCTCCTCTGCATGGGTGCCTGGGCCTAAATATCTGACAATGGACTGTTACAGTGGTGGCTGACGTGAAGCCTGATTCTCTGCTATGACATGCAGACTGATTCTCTGCTGACATGAAGCCAGATTGTCTGTTACGAGACCTCTCTCCTCTGCCTGGGTGCCTGGGCCTAAATATCTGACAATGGACTGTTACAGTGGTGGCTGACGTGAAGCCTGATTCTCTGCTATGACATGCAAACTGATTCTCTGCTGACATGAAGCCAGATTCTCTGTTACGGGACCTCTCTCCTCTGCCTGGGTGCCTGGGCCTAAATATATGCCAATGGACTGTTCCAATGTTGGGTGACGTGAAGCCTGATTCTCTGCTATGACATGCAGACTGATTCTCTGCTGACATGAAGCCAGATTCTCTGTTACGGGATCTCTCTCCTCTGCCTGGGTGCCTGGGCCTAAATATCTGACAATGGACTGTTACAGTGGTGGCTGACGTGAAGCCTGATTCTCTGCTATGACATGCAGACTGATTCTCTGCTGACATGAAGCCAGATTCTCTGTTACGGGACCTCTCTCCTCTGCCTGGGTGCTGGGCCTAAATATATGACAATGGACTGTTACAGTGGTGGCTGACGTGAAGCCTGATTCTCTGCTATGACATGCAAACTGATTCTCTGCTGACATGAAGCCAGATTCTCTGTTACGGGACCTCTCTCCTCTGCCTGGGTGCCTGGGCCTAAATATATGCCAATGGACTGTTCCAATGTTGGGTGACGTGAAGCCTGATTCTCTGCTATGACATGCAGACTGATTCTCTGCTGACATGAAGCCAGATTCTCTGTTACGGGACCTCTCTCCTCTGCCTGGGTGCCTGGGCCTAAATATCTGACAATGGACTGTTACAGTGGTGGCTGACGTGAAGCCTGATTCTCTGCTATGACATGCAAACTGATTCTCTGCTGACATGAAGCCAGATTCTCTGTTATGGGACCTCTCTCCTCTGCCTAGGTGCCTGGGCCTAAATATATGCCAATGGACTGTTCCAATGTTGGGTGACGTGAAGCCTGATTCTCTGCTATGACATGCAGACTGATTCTCTGCTGACATGAAGCCAGATTCTCATTTACGGGACCTCTCTCCTCTGCCTGGGTGCCTAGGCCTAAATATCTGACAATGGACTGTTACAGTGGTGGCTGACGTGAAGCCTGATTCTCTGTGTCATGGAACCATGAACCAGACGTACAACAAGAGATAGTGGAAATAAGAAGGCTTTATTGAAAATCAAGCCGTAAGCAAAAGTCCAAACGGATGGCTAAACCGAAGCAGGGTCTTGCGTAGACAGAGGTCAGGAAACAGAAGGGTAGTCAGACGAAGCCTGGATCAGGAACCAGCAGGGTAGTCAGACGAAGCCAGGATCAGGAACCAACGGGGTAGTCAGACGAAGCCAGGATCAGGAACCAACGGGGTAGTCAGACGAGGCCAGAATCAGGAACCAGAAGCAGCAGCAGTCTTAGAAGCATGTGAACACAGGAGGACCAAGCAAGGAACTGAAGCCACAGACCTCCTATATATATGAGCTAGGCATCCAGCTCCTCCCAGTGGGAAGGAGAAGCCGCAGGGTGGGAGGCTACAAGAAACCCAGAAACCAAGATGGCCGCCAGCACATGTCAAAGAAGGAGAACAGTGAGAAGGTAAGACCATGACAGTACCTCCCCCTCAAGGGCCCCTCCTCCGCGGAGTAAGGAACGGTTTCTGAGGGAAGCGTGCGTGGAAGGCTCGGAGCAAAGCAGGAGCATGGACATCTGCGGAGGGAACCCAGGAACGCTCCTCTGGACCATAACCACGCCAATGGACCAAAAACTGCAACCGACCGCGGACCAGACGTGAGTCCAGGATATTGCTCACCTCATATTCCTCACGATTGCCCACTTGGACCGGACGGGGCCGAGGAATCGAGGAAGTGAAACGATTACACACCAATGGCTTCAACAGGGAGACATGAAACACGTTGGAGATCCGCATGCCAGGAGGAAGCGCAAGGGCATAGGCTACCGGGTTTACCCTGCGAAGCACTCGGAAGGGACCAACAAAGCGAGGCGCCAGCTTGGGAGTGGGCACTCGAAGGTTGAGGTTGCGGGTGGACAACCATACACGGTCTCCGACCTGGTAGGAAGGAGCGGGCGCTCGTCTGCGATCAGCCTGGAGTCTCTGGCGCTGCGCAGAGACCTCAAGGGACCTCTGGATCTGTACCCAAGAAGCACGTAGGACGGAAAGGTGATCCTCCACAGCCGGAATATCCTGGGGAGAGAATACCTCCGGTAACACGGCAGGTTGGAACCCATAATTGGCCATGAAGGGAGACGTCCCAGAGGAAGAGTTCACCGCCGTGTTCCTGGCAAACTCAGCCCAAGGCAGGAGGTCAACCCAATTGTCTTGGTGATCGGAGACATAGCAACGAAGGAATTGCTCCAAGGCCTGATTGGATCGTTCTGCGGCCCCATTGGACTGAGGGTGGTAGGCCGAGGAGAAAGAGAGATGAATCCCCAACTGGGAGCAAAAGGCGCGCCAGAACCTGGACACAAACTGACTCCCCCGATCCGACACAATCTCCTTGGGCAAACCGTGCAACCGGAAGACCTCCCTGGCGAAAATCGTGGCCAACTCTTGTGCAGAGGGTAACTTCTTGAGAGGAACACAGTGGCACATTTTGGAAAACCGATCCACAATCATGAGAATGACCGTATGGCCTCGGGATGCAGGGAGGTCCACAATGAAATCCATCCCCAGGTGTGACCATGGGCGCTCCCCGGTGGCTATGGGTTGCAAAAGGCCCAACGGAAGGTGCCGAGGGGACTTACTCTGGGCACAAACGGAGCATGCCGCTACATATGCGGCGATGTCGGAACGTAGAGAAGGCCACCAGAACAGACGTGAAACAGCCCAGGACAGCTGATTCTTTCCAGGATGCCCCGCGGCCTTGGAGTTATGGTAGGTTCGCAACAACCGAGTGCGCAACTCCTCAGGCACAAAACACCTGCCGTTGGGTCTCCCAGAGGGAGCACCAGATTGAGCCGCCAAAATCTGCTCACCCAGGGGAGAGGTCAGGCTGGTGCGAATGGCGGCCAGGATCTGATTCGGAGGTATGACCGAAGTCGGAATCGACTCCTCCCCGGACAGCTCGGAGTACTGCCGTGATAAGGCATCCGCTCTGATGTTCTTGGAACCGGGTAGGTAGGAGACCACGTAATTAAAACGTGACAAGAACAGAGCCCATCTGGCCTGACGTGGTGTCAATCTCTTGGCCTCAGAAAGGTAGGTCAGATTCTTGTGGTCCGTCAGGATGAGAACCGGAACCACCGAACCCTCGAGCAAGTGCCTCCATTCTTTAAGGGCCTGCACGATGGCCAATAACTCCCTGTCACCAATCTGATAGTTGCACTCCGCGGAAGACAGTTTCCGGGAGTAAAACCCACAAGGAAGCAGAGGACCCTCTGGTGTTCTACGCTGAGACAGAAGGGCGCCTACTCCCGTCTCAGACGCGTCCACCTCGAGGACAAAGGGCAACCCAGGGTTGGGATGCGACAGAATCGGAGCCGACACAAAGGCGGACTTTAGAGCCTCAAAAGCTCGGATGGCCTCGAGCGGCCAGACCTGGAAATTACTGCCCTTCCTGGTCAGATCCGTGAGAGGCTTGGCTAGCATAGAAAAGTCCCTGATGAACTTCCGATAATAATTGGCGAAGCCCAAAAAGCGCTGCAGGGCACGGAGACCACTGGGCTGGGGCCACTGTAAGACAGCCGAAACCTTCTCAGGATCCATGGAGAACCCCTCAGCGGAAATGATGTAACCTAAGAAGGTTACCTGGGATCGGTGAAATTCGCATTTCTCAAGCTTACCGAACAGCCTGTTCTCTCGTAACCGTTGCAACACTCGTCTGACATCCATAATGTGGGCCTCCATGGATTCAGAATATACCAAGATGTCATCCAAATAGACCACCACACACTGCTGCAACAGGTCACGGAAAACATCGTTGATGAATTCCTGGAAGACTGCGGGCGCATTGCACAACCCAAAGGGCATAACCAAGGATTCATAATGACCGGTCCTGGTGTTAAACGCGGTCTTCCACTCATCGCCCGCCTTGATCCTTACCAGGTTATATGCCGCCCTCAGGTCGAGTTTGGTAAAGACCGTGGCCCCTTTGAGGCGATCGAACAGCTCGGAAATCAAGGGTATCGGGTAAGCGTTCTTGATCGTGATGCGATTGAGACCCCTGTAATCGATGCAAGGCCTCAACTCACCGCCCTTCTTTTTCACAAAGAAAAATCCAGCCCCTGCCGGGGACGAGGATTTGCGAATGTGTCCGCGTGAAAGCGCCTCCCTCACGTACTCCTCCATGGCCTCATTCTCCGCTACCGACAGTGGATAGACTTTGCCACGAGGAGGAACGGCACCAGATTGTAACTCTATGGCACAATCGTATGGGCGGTGCGGAGGTAGGGCAACCGCGCGCACCTTATCGAATACATCCCGGTACTCTTCGTATTCAGGAGGCAACAGAGAGTCCGAGGAAGTACACAGCAACTTGACAGGCCCATGGATGCAACTAGCCCCACACTGCGGTGACCACGAGAGGATCTCGGCCGATCTCCAATCGAAAGTCGGATTATGCTTCTGGAGCCAGGGGTACCCCAAGACCACCGAGTAGTGTGGAGACGAAATCACCTGGAGACAGACCGACTCTCTGTGAACGGCACCAATGGCTATCCCCACTGGAAGGGTCTCATGAGTCACGTGTGGCAGGCAGAAGGGGTCTGCCGTCTATCGCCTCAAGAGCCAGTGGGGAACCTCGAGGCTGCAGAGGAATGGAATTGGCGGCAGCGAACACACTATCAATGAACAAACCACCAGCACCAGAGTCCACCAACGCCTGGGTCGTCACCGAGCCCCCGACCCAGGAGAGGACAACAGTGATCAGTGGTTTGTCAACACGGGAAACCGGGGACGAGGAGACTCCACCCAAGATCTGCCCCCGACAGGATCTCAGGTGCGAGCGTTTCCCGGACGGTTCGGACATGCCAACCGAAAATGCCCACCGAGACCACAGTACATGCATCGGCCCTCGCGTCTCCGGAGTACCCTCTCCCCCTCGGACAGGCGAGCAAACCCCAGCTGCATGGGTTCACCCCCAGACAAGTCATCCCCAGGAGGCGTGGGAGGAGAGGGAGGCACGGGTGGGACAGCAAACGTAGGCGCCAATCTGTTAGAAGACCTCCGCAGGCTCTCCTTAAAGGAAGGTCTCTCCCTGAGTCTGGTGTCAATCAAAATCAGGAAAGAAATAAGAGACTCGAGCTCCACTGGTAGGTCCTTAGCTGCAACCTCATCCTTCAAGGCATCCGAGAGACCATGAGAGAAAGCAGCGACCAGAGCCTCATTATTCCAGCCCACCTCTGCTGCCAGGGTACGAAACTCAATGGCGTATTCAGCTACGGATCGTGAACCCTGTCTGATGGACATAAGGAGCTTCGCAGCAGAGGCAGCACGAGCCGGCACATCGAATACCTTCCGAAGAGAAGCAACAAAACCGGAAAACTCGGCAACCACCGGATTGTTGTTCTCCCATAAAGGGCTGGCCCAGGCCAAGGCCTTGTCCGAGAGCAGCGAGATCAAGAAGCCCACCTTTGATCTCTCAGTAGGAAAGGCATGTGGCAGCAACTCAAAATAAATGCCCACCTGGTTAAGGAAACCTCGGCACTGAGTTGGCTCTCCCCCAAAGCGCTGTGGAAGGGGGGCAGAACCGGTCATACCCCGAGACACCGCAGGCGCAGCAACAGGTGTCGGGGTAGACTCTGGCGCAACAACCGGAGCGGCAGTAGGAGCGGGCCCAGGAGCGACAACCGACCCATCGGCAACGGAAGCAAAATGAGCCGTGCGTTCAAGCAGGGTTTGCAACGCCACAGCGAACCGACCCAGCAGGTGATCCTGCTGATCAAGTCTGGCAACCAGCGTAGGTAGCGAGGATGGCCCTGTACCGTCAAAATTCATGGCTTTGTCCTAATGTCATGGAACCATGAACCAGACGTACAACAAGAGATAGTGGAAATAAGAAGGCTTTATTGAAAATCAAGCCGTAAGCAAAAGTCCAAACGGATGGCTAAACCGAAGCAGGGTCTTGCGTAGACAGAGGTCAGGAACCAGAAGGGTAGTCAGACGAAGCCTGGATCAGGAACCAGCAGGGTAGTCAGACGAAGCCAGGATCAGGAACCAACGGGGTAGTCAGACGAAGCCAGGATCAGGAACCAACGGGGTAGTCAGACGAGGCCAGGATCAGGAACCAGAAGCAGCAGCAGTCTTAGAAGCATGTGAACACAGGAGGACCAAGCAAGGAACTGAAGCCACAGACCTCCTATATATATGAGCTAGGCATCCAGCTCCTCCCAGTGGGAAGGAGAAGCCGCAGGGTGGGAGGCTACAAGAAACCCAGAAACCAAGATGGCCGCCAGCACATGTCAAACGAAGGAGAACAGTGAGAAAGTAAGACCATGACACTCTGCTATGACATGCAAACTGATTCTCTGCTGACATGAAGCCAGATTCTCTGTTACGGGACCTCTCTCCTCTGCCTGGGTGCCTGGCCCTAAATATATGACAATGGACTGTTACAGTGGTAGCTGACATGAAGCCTGATTCTCTGCTATGACATGCAGACTGATTCTCTGCTGACATGAAGCTAGATTCTCTGTTACGGGACCTCTCTCCTCTGCCTGGGTGCCTGGGCCTAAATATATGACAATGTTCTGTTACAGTGGTGGCTGACATGAAGCCTGATTCTCTGCTATGACATGCAAACTGATTCTCTGCTGACATGAAGCCAGATTCTCTGTTACGGGACCTCTCTCCTCTGCCTGGGTGCCTGGGCCTAAATATATGACAATGGACTGTTACAGTGGTGGCTGACGTGAAGCCTGATTCTCTGCTATGACATGCAAACTGATTCTCTGCTGACATGAAGCCAGATTCTCTGTTACGGGACCTCTCTCCTCTGCCTGGGTGTCTGGGCCTAAATATATGCCAATGGACTGTTCCAATGTTGGGTGACGTGAAGCCTGATTCTCTGCTATGACATGCAGACTGATTCTCTGCTGACATGAAGCCAGATTCTCTGTTACGGGACCTCTCTCCTCTGCCTGGGTGCCTAGGCCTAAATATCTGACAATGGACTGTTACAGTGGTGGCTGACGTGAAGCCTGATTCTCTGCTATGACATGCAAACTGATTCTCTGCTGACATGAAGCCAGATTCTCTGTTACGGGACCTCTCTCCTCTGCCTGGGTGCCTGGCCCTAAATATATGACAATGGACTGTTACAGTGGTGGCTGACATGAAGCCTGATTCTCTGCTATGACATGCAGACTGATTCTCTGCTGACATGAAGCCAGATTCTCTGTTACGGGACCTCTCTCCTCTGCCTGGGTGCCTGGGCCTAAATATATGACAATGTTCTGTTACAGTGGTATCTGACGTGAAGCCTGATTCTCTGCTATGACATGCAAACTGATTCTCTGCTGACATGAAGCCAGATTCTCTGTTACGGGACCTCTCTCCTCTGCCTGGGTGCCTGGGCCTAAATATATGACAATGGACTGTTACAGTGGTGGCTGACGTGAAGCCTGATTCTCTGCTATGACATGCAGACTGATTCTCTGCTGACATGAAGCCAGATTCTCTGTTACGGGACCTCTCTCCTCTGCCTGGGTGCCTGGGCCTAAATATATGCCAATGGACTGTTCCAATGTTGGGTGACGTGAAGCCTGATTCTCTGCTATGACATGCAGACTGATTCTCTGCTGACATGAAGCCAGATTCTCTGTTACGGGACCTCTCTCCTCTGCCTGGGTGCCTGGGCCTAAATATATGCCAATGGACTGTTCCAATGTTGGGTGACGTGAAGCCTGATTCTCTGCTATGACATGCAGACTGATTCTCTGCTGACATGAAGCCAGATTCTCTGTCACGGGACCTCTCTCCTCTGCCTGGGTGCCTGGGCCTAAATATATGACAATGGACTGTTACAGTGGTGGCTGACGTGAAGCCTGATTCTCTGCTATGACATGCAGACTGATTCTCTGCTGACATGAAGCCAGATTCTCTGTTACGGGACCTCTCTCCTCTGCCTGGGTGCCTGGGCCTAAATATCTGACAATGGACTGTTACAGTGGTGGCTGACGTGAAGCCTGATTCTCTGCTATGACATGCAGACTGATTCTCTGCTGACATGAAGCCAGATTCTCTGTTACGGGACCTCTCTCCTCTGCTGGGTGCCTGGGCCTAAATATCTGACAATGGACTGTTACAGTGGTGGCTGACGTGAAGCCTGATTCTCTGCTATGACATGCAAACTGATTCTCTGCTGACATGAAGCCAGATTCTCTGTTATGGGACCTCTCTCCTCTGCCTGGGTGCCTGGGCCTAAATATATGCCAATGGACTGTTCCAAGTGGTGGGTGACGTGAAGCCTGATTCTCTGCTATGACATGCAGACTGATTCTCTGCTGACATGAAGCCAGATTCTCTGTTACGGGACCTCTCTCCTCTGCCTGGGTGCCTAGGGCCTAAATATCTGACAATGGACTGTTACAGTGGTGGCTGACGTGAAGCCTGATTCTCTGCTATGACATGCAGACTGATTCTCTGCTGACATGAAGCCAGATTCTCTGTTACGGGACCTCTCTCCTCTGCCTGGGTGCCTGGGCCTAAATATATGACAATGGACTGTTACAGTGGTGGCTGACGTGAAGCCTGATTCTCTGCTATGACATGCAGACTGATTCTCTGCTGACATGAAGCCAGATTCTCTGTTACGGGACCTCTCTCCTCTGCCTGGGTGCCTGGGCCTAAATATATGCCAATGGACTGTTCCAAGTGGGTGCTGACGTGAAGCCTGATTCTCTGCTATGACATGCAGACTGATTCTCTGCTGACATGAAGCCAGATTCTCTGTTACGGGACCTCTCTCCTCTGCCTGGGTGCCTGGCCTAAATATATGACAATGGACTGTTACAGTGGTGGCTGACGTGAAGCCTGATTCTCTGCTATGACATGCAGACTGATTCTCTGCTGACATGAAGCCAGATTCTCGGTTACGGGACTCTCTCTCTCCTCCGCCTGGGTGCCTGGGCCTAAATATATGCCCAATGGTACTGTTCAATTGCTTGGTGTGCGACGACGTGAAGCCTGATTCTATGCTAGACAATGCAACTGATTCTC